>NW_010250735.1:4066-39883 GCF_000690775.1 Eurypyga helias | reverse complement strand
GGATCCGGCTGGGAGGCTGCTGCCGAGCCTGGCAGAGCTGCAGAGAAGCTCCCACCAGCAGTCTGCTTCCCCACTGCCTGCTCCCTGCCCGGCCTGCTGCTCGGGGCCAGCACAAATGCAGGCCCAGCTCTTCCACCGACCCGCTCCTGACAGGGTGGGCTTGCATCGACAAGATGTATGCAACACCAGGGGCCAGCTGCAGTCGCCCTCCTTCGTGCCATAACAAGATCACCCGGAAACAAACTCCCCTCCCCACTGGTACCTACCTCCAGGCGCTGTAACCCTTTCCCAGATGTTATAGAGAGACACAAAATAAAGGCGATCGCTTGGGATGCTGCCAGTTACCTGTTTGTTCATTACGATGTAAATCACGGGGTTGTAGATGGCAGAGCTCTTGGCAAAGAAAGCCGGGATGGTCATGAAGACAGGCCCGAAGTCCGATCCCTGGTTGGTGAAGATGTAGAAAGCGACGCTGGCGTAGGGGACCCAGCAGACCAGGAAGGCGATGACCATGATGATGACCATGCGGGTCACTTCCTTCTCTGCCTTCTGGGTGGTGGCAGACTCCTGCTGCTGGGCAGCAGCCTGCGGGCAGAAGGGAATGGAAACGTGATGGAGCTGGTGAGGGCTGAGCCAGCACGGGGCAGGGGTCAGGGTTTGGGGTAGCTGAGCTGCACACCTGCAGTTCGCCTTTTTCTCATCTGTGGAGGGCCAGCCTGGCCCCCCGAGGGCCCCTTCTGTCCCAGCCCCTTCCCCACCTCCACTGGCAGGTACCCACCTCCTTGACAGTGCAAACCAGGTTGCCATAGCAGAAGAAAATGACCATCAGCGGGATTATGAAGTGAACCACAAACATGTAGATGACGTAAGATTCGTTGTTGACCTCTGGCTTCAGAGTGTAATAGTCGATCCCGCACGAGCACTGCATGCCCTCGGGGATGTACCTGCAAGATGAGCCGGGCAGGTCAGCCACCAGCTGGGAACCACAACCCAGCCGCCACCAGCCAGGGCCCGGCGGCCGCAGGCCCCGGGCACAGCGCCCTCCCTACCTGGACCAGCCAAAGAGCGGGGGAGCCGCGCACGCCAAGGCCATGATCCAGGTGAAGGCAACGCCCATGATGGCGTGGTTCTCCCCGAAGCGGAAGTTGCTCATGGGCTTGCAGACCACTACGTATCTTTCGATAGCCAGGACAACCAGCGACCAGAGAGCAATTTCACCTGCACCAGGGAGAGAGAGGGTTGGGGACACAGGGACTTTGAGCAACAGGAGAAAAACACTGATGGCAGCACGAGGCCTCTTCAGACTGTTGTTCCCAAGGAAAACCCCTGGCAGCTGGTAAATCTCCACTGAGGGTTTGGAAAGATAAACGAGCAAAGGCCAAGCGCAGATGCAGCAGGAAGGCTTGAGAAGACACCTCCTCACTGCCGACGCACAGTAACCACTTCGCTGCTGCGGTTGGAGATCCATGGCTGGATCCTACCACTCATCCTGGAGAGCCGCTGCACCTGTAAGCCTACGGCCCCACTCCGAGAGGCAGCGAGTGCCCATCATCCCAGGATTTCCCCTCGCTACCGACAGCTTCCCAGGAAACCTGCACCACAGGGACCAAGCCAGGACAACCGTTGCCTGCAGCTGAAGGCTGAGCTGAAGGGAGGAGGGCGTTTTTAGACACACCATTTTTATTTAACATCTGTTTCGGTCAGAGCTGGCTGGCACGGGGAGCAGAGCCAGCTCTGCAAGCCTCCACCGCCACGCACCGCAGCAGTGCGAATGACAGACTCAGTCCCATGGAACAGGAAGTACAGATTTGTCACCTCTCAAGTCAGAAAGCAAGCCAAAAAGATGTGCAAATCCAGCAACTGCAAAATCTGGTACTGGTTGCTTTTCATCGCTGCTCTGTTGTTCTCAGCATCCTGAGCATGTGGTTACCAAAATAAGGTCAAAAAAAAGGGGGTAATCTATGACTTTCCCGCCTGGAAACACTGCAACTGCCTCGGCCCACGTCAGCCGCACGCCAAGGACCTTCCAGACACCATGTTTTACCAGGGTTATCTGGTCATCCTCCCTCCCCCTCCTACAATCTGGGGCAATTCCTGACAGAAGATTTTTGAACATTTGGCAGACTCACCGCCCAGCGTAGCGAAGAAGCCTTCAACGTAGCACCCCGTTACTCCAAAGACAAAGTACCCGTTCATCGAAGTGTACATGGTGGTCGTGAAGCCTCCAAAGACCATGAAGAGGTTGGCGAACGCCAGGTTCAGAAGGATGTAGTTTAGAGGCGTCCGGAGCTTCTTGTGCTGGATGGTGACGTACAGCGTGAGGAAGTTGATGGGGAAGCCAAGCAGGATCAGCATGAACATGTAGGCAGCCAGCGCCGAGAACTTCCAGGGCTCAGCCAGGTAGTACTGGGGGTACTCAAAGGGGCTCCGCACCACCCCCGTCTTGTTGGACATGGGCACGTAGAAGTCTTGGCCTTCCGTCCCGTTCATGGTTGCGGTTCGTGAGGTGCCTTTCGCTCTTACTCAGGGGTGTTTTTTGAGCGCGGGGGGACCGTCTCCAAAGTGGGGCTCCCGCCACCCCTCAGCCTTCGCTGTCACCCCAAGGAGAAGTGGCTACGCTCACCGCCGCAGGGTGCCCCTTTTAAAGTGCCCCCCAGGGTAAGCTCCAGGCATTGGTGTCAGCGCGATTAGGGCTTAGAGAATTATTAATCATAATCATCCAGGGGTAATTGGCTTTCCTGGGAAGGTATTAAGGTGACACCTGTTTCTGGCCCACACTGTCATTGTTGGAGACCATGGCTCATGGTCACATAGAAAGAGGTAGCTCTGCACCGCACCTTTCATTTGGGGGGGCCCAAGACAGGTAACAGCTCCACGCACACAGCCTTGCCTCTCAGCATGGCTGTGCTTCCCAGGGACCGTGGGTTTGGGGTGGGCCTTGCACCCCACAATCCAAAGCTGGACATCCACAGCTCATGTTGCCATCACCCAGGGGGAAGCACTCGTCCCCCCAGTCCCTCCTCCATGGGCACTCCAGGGTGCGCTGCCCGTCTGTGTGAAACACCTGTTTCCTCACAGAGTTTCAGTACAGAGAGGTACTGGAATGGGATGCAGAGGGAGCCAGGGGAAGACAAGGCACACAGGGATCCTTCTCTTGGCTGCACTGTCCAAGGCTCCTGAGCTGAGCTTTTGGCTCTCACCAACAAGCAGAAGCTCCTTCTTGTCCCCCGCTAACAGGAGGGAAGTTTGCAGTTCAAAACCGCACAACCACGGGTTTGGGGGTGCAGAAGGTGGCTGGGCTGGGCAGGTGTGATGTGGTCTGTCAGTGAAAGAGGGGGGTCCCACACCCATTCTTACAAGGGGAAAGGGGCTCCCTGGCACAGGCCAGTCCCCACTGGAGAGCCATCCCCACCGTAACAAGCCATTCCCGTGGGAGGCTGCAGAAGGGTGGTCTCGGGCAGCGTGAGCACCACCAGCCTTTCCTACATGCTCTCAGCCACCCCTTTTTCTGCTGTAGGACTCGGCTAGGGAGGTTTGGGCAGGTTCCCAGTTGTACCATCGCTCTGTGCCTGGCTTTGTATGTGGTTCTATTTATGCCAATTGTTAACACCCAATAACCAACCTCACCCGTCTGTGCGGAACAGGTATGATTCTGCACTGGTGCTGGGAATGCTGCTGGATGAGGGCACTGAAGGGAAGCTCTGAGGTGAAGCCAACCCTCAACTTCATGTGCTGGTTGACAGGCACCTTCAGTCTCCCCAAAACCTTGCAGAATCATTGAATTCCACAGGGGAAGCCACTGTGGGAGCCTCCCATGTCCTCCCTGTCTCTCTCAGTGCACCCAATTGGGCTTGAAACATCCTTTGTGCCAACCAGCAACTGTGTTAGATGTTACCTCTTCTTAATTTTTTGGAGGCAATGGGACAACACATACAGCAGAGCAAGCGCAGTGAGGGAAACCACAGAGGCTCTCTCCTCTGGAGAAGGTGGTTCCTTACTGTTCACACCATCATGGTTAATCTTTTAAGCTCCACAGCTATTTCCTCCATCTCTTCTCTTTTTTCCCACCCCCTCGTTTATCACCTTTCTCCTTAGCGGTCAGTAACATTCCAGTGGGCAGGCAGGGACTGTCTGCTCTGCCCCTTGGCAGGGGGCAGAGGCTGGAGGGGGCCTGAGCACCCACCTCCTGTTGCCGTTGTCGCTGCAGCCGGGGGCCAAGCTGCGCGTTCCTCGCAGCCAGGAGCGAGAGTGCATTGTTGTGAGTGCCTCATCCAGCACAGGAGGATGTGCCAGAGATGCTGGAGTTCACGGCTGCGAGGTGGGCAGAAGCTCACGTCCTCTTGGCCTTAATAAACTTCCTTCGGTCCCGGCCTACTTTTGACGTGTTCCCTGGGGTTAGTTTAGCACATGCAATGAAGTTTAAAGGAAAAGAGCAGAAAGCGCTGTACTCGCTTTAAAGCGAAGGGAAACCTTCGCTCTAAGTGGGGACGGTCTGAAGGAGCCGAGCGCTGGCACCACGGACACAGGGAAAGCTGGCTGCTGCAGCCACGGGCAGGCCGTGATCACTGCACAGCCCCACAGCTCTTCCTCCACCTTAACGCGAAACCACGTCCTCACACACGCTCCCCTCGTCCCAAGTCCCTCTCCATTAACTTTTCACACGTGTGCCAAGGCCAGAGCAGGGCCACCACCTACTTGCGAATGCAGCTGTTCACACTCGTACCTGGGCATACAAGAAGGATTAAAGGTTTATCTCCCAACACAGGAATATGCCACCTTAAGCTCTGATGCAGTAAGCCACTGCTGAGGTTAGCAGCTGCTGCTCGGAGCTTAGGGCCCGGCGTGCGTCACCACGGAGCGCGGCAGTGGGACAGACAGGCAGTATTGGGGTGGAACAGTGCAAATCCAAGAAAACAGTTGGTCAACCACTCCCAACAGCTTTAGACAAAAGTGCTGCAGTGGGACTCCTTGTACATCCAGGGACTCCTTGTACATCCAGGGACTCCGTGTCATAAGCTACACACGAGTTTCAACGGCACACGGCAGTCGGCAACTAGAACATCCTTGTCCTCACAAGGTGAGAGATGTGTCAACAATGTTTTGCCTGGAAAAGCCCAGTACGCTTTCCAACCCTAGACTGTAGTCACAGAGGTGTTTAAAAAAAGAAAAAGGCTTCTGTGCTTGCTCCATTTTGTCTCTGTGCCATGGCAAACCCTATCTACTTATTTTTATAACTCATCATTCCCACTAGCTCCGCAAAGCCAGCTTGGTTCTGGGAGACGGAGCCGAGTTCTGTTCTGGCTCACGTCTCCAACAGCATTGTTTATCCATGTCAATCGCAAAGTCTTCCTTGCAAACACTGACAGATGAGTCAAAAAGCAGACGAGTGGTAATTAGAACAGAATGTTTGTGAAGTGGCAAATTAAGCAAACTTGGTCAGGAACCACTGGGGGAACTTGGAAACCCTGTAACGGCATTGCAGGGTGCCACTTGCAAGAGGAACTCAAGCAGACACAGAGACCACGCTGGTTTCACGTGCAAAGGGCTGTTTACGTGGTAGCTGCTTTGCCAGCACCCACCAACCTCAGCCAATAGCTTAAGACAGAGGAGTATCATCTCCCACTCAGGACAAAGGGAGGCTGTGACAGACGGGATGTAACAGGGGAACTCACCGTAACACGGGCACACTCTACACTGGATTGAAGTCAAGAGACCTATCGCTTCCCAGCTCAAATCCAGCCCTGTTGGTTACCTGCACAAATTCTCTTGCTGCCGGAGAACTACTCGGTGACCAGCCCCCGGAGGTTCAACCACCTGGGAGGACAATGGGCTGAGTCTGGCTGGGATGGAGTTAACTCTCCTCCTCGCAGCCGCACGGTGCTGTGTTTTGGATCTGCCTCTAAACCAGTGCTGGTAAGACGCCAGGGTCGCAGTCACAGCTGAGCAGTGCTCGCACAGCACGGAGGTTCTCTTCTTCTGAGGCCAGAGCTGGGCAAGACTTGGGGAGAGACAGAGCTGGCACAGCTGGCCCAAGAGATCACACCAGCTGCTGCCATGCTCAGAAAGGAAAGCTCAGGAAAGGAGGAAGAACGGAGGACATTAGGAAGGCAAACACCACGAACACAAGTAACCGTTACTCATGCCAAGGCCCTGCTCTCCAGGAAGCAGGCTGGACATCTGCCTGCCACTGGGAAGCAGTGAATAAATTCCTTACTGCTTTGCTTGCATGCAGCTTTGCTTCACTTATGAAACTCTTCTCTCAACCCATGAGCTGTTGTGTTTATGCTCTTCTGATTTTCTCCACAGTTCTGCAGGGACAGAGAGGAGCAAGCAAACTACTGTGTGAGGGCTTTGCTGTCCAGCACTGACCCACCTCCTTTGGTCAAGCAGCTGCATCGCTAAAATCCCCTCTGCCTCAGCAAGCGGCAAGTCCGCCACTCACACTGTTTGCCCCTGGCTCTGGGCTGAAACAAGGAAACAATTCTGCTCAGAAGTCGTCCTTTAGCACATCACTCCGCTGGTCAGCGCAGCGGTCAGTGAGCTCAGACCACAAAGCCGTGCTCAGATCACCAGCGCCACAAGAACTGACAGGATGCCAGGAGTCACGGGAACTATCCCGTGATTTCAGTAGCGCTGCATTAGGATTTTCTCCTTCTAAGGAAGGCTACCCTGTCTTAGGTACAGAGGCAGTGCTGTGAGCGCTAGGAGCCCTCAACCGCTCTGGAATTCCTGCCTGCCACCCTGACATGTGGGTAAGTGTGGACATAGGGTGTTTAGCCCACCCTCCACCTGCAGCAAGCCGGCTGCAGTGGCGAGGATCACATCCGCAGCAGCGGGCGGCCGAGGCGCTCACGCCTGGTAGCTGGGTTACCATGTAACGCACACGTCCCTGCACAACCTGGCATTCTGCATTTTAACAAGGGCGAGTTCTGCACAGACTAAAAACTTTGCCCTCCCTCCTCTCAGTGTGGTCCTCGACACCAAGATCAGTGTGACTCAAGATCATACCGCAAGAGCACTAAACTCTAATGCTGTTCTTCAGCATTAATGGAACAGAAAGAAAAACAAAAATCAAGCTCAGAAGCAGCAGCATTATAGCAAATTCTCAGACAACGAGCAGTGAAAACCAATCCCGTTTATTTGAAGATCTGTCAATGAGCAGGTACATCTTAAGGAGCAAACCAAGTCCTAACACCAGTTAGCATAAAAGAATGGCTACGTCAAGGCCAAAGTTGACCCTAGAAACATTACTGTAAAAACCTGTGGCACTTCAGCTGCTTGCCTGGGAAACGTAGAGAACATTCACAAACACAGACATTTTCATTTAAAAAAACAGTTACATTTCTTCAAGCCATTTCCACTCTTACGCAGAAAATGGAACAAGATGACTGAAGTTGTTAGGAAACTCCATGAGTCCAAGTAGTGTTTTGCCAAGCCCATAGGGAAGTCTGTCAGTCGAGGTATTGTTTTTCTTCATTGGTTTGACTCACCTACTCTCCGCCGACAGAACGGACAGCCATTATGCTGCAGTACGAGAAGCTCGTAGTCCTCTGTGTGGAACATCTGTTAATCAGGAACAGATTTAGGGACAAGTTAGCCTGTGACTAGCTCAAAGAAAATGCAAACTGAGCTCAACAGCTGCTCTATGGCACCGACATTCTGAAGCTACCCTTGCAAGAGAACTGGTTTCTCTTACCTTCAATTGCTGGAGAGCTATCTCCTGCAACAGACCAGCACGCATTTCACACAACAATATTGCTCAGGAGGCACAAACCCCATTAATTACTTTTGCAGAAGGAAGGACAAAAATTAGACAGTTTCTATGTAAGCAAATGTGACTGAATTCCAGTATTTCAAAAAGCCATTCCTAAGAGGGCAGGAGAGGGACTGAACCACACGCTAACTTAGTTACTGCCTGATTTTCCCTGCTAGACCAAGCTGAAGTCAGAGGGGCAGAGCATAAACAAAGAAACACAAATCAGCAATTGTTGTTCAGCCGAGGTTTGCTTGAGATGCTCTGACCTGCTTGTCAGTGCAGCTTCCCAAAATTCAGCTACCCCAAAGGTTTCAGAAGGCAGCTGCTCCTCTGTGCAGCACACATATTTTGTCGTTTTCATTGCCTTCCCTGTCTCTACGTAATTCAGGAATTTGTGGAATACATCTTGAAGTATGAGGTTTCAATGGTTAGAGTTGTTTCAGCCATAGGGTGCTGGTTTTTGGGTTTTTTTTAATAACCTCTCCATGACAACTCTACCTGAAAACATGACGGACACATGGTAACGGAGGCATCTGGTAGCAGGGAACGGTAGTACTGCCACCGCAGTGGCTCTGGCCAGCGTTTAATCAGGACGTCTCTCCGGCTCATTGACTGGAGAACAGCACGATTCACAATCACTGGAACAAATTCTGAGCCTCCTTGCTGCAGGAGAGGAGGTTTAGAAAGAATTAGTTACTGACTGCAAAACCCTTTGAGGATTAACAAGATCCGGTAGGAAGCAAAGTGAAAATTCAGTCAAAAAAGCTAATACAGAATTGGCCCGAGCCTAGTCCCACCAAACTCACCCTCAGTTTTATCAGTCTCTTTAGTGACAGCAGCATCCAGCCACAGCTCTACCTCGACTGCAGTGTGCTTCCCCCGTTCATTTTAACAGAATTCCTTGTACACCGCACCCATGCCCACAGCCTTTACTGAAACCCCACAGTAACGCCTGCTTTATGGGCCTGTACCTAGACACGGTAACACCCCAGGGAACAGCCCTGTCCTGTCGCTGTTATGACGATAAAAACAAATCCCAGGAACCTTTACTTTCAGAGCTTCATTGTTTTGTGATTTTTGGGCTTCGTGGTGTTGGGGTTTTGTTTGTTTTTTTAAAGAGAGGAATTAACTGGTACATCCCTTTCCCTCTCCAGCTCCATCCCTCGCTTCCCTCCGTTGTATCTCTCTCTCTTGTGGCAGTCTCAAACGCATTCACACCAGAACTGCAGCGTGGACTCCAAGTTAAAATTTTCAATTCACTTCTGCTGGTAGCAGGAAAGAAACAACTGGAAGGCACAGGTAAGGCTCTTACCTCAAAGCTCAGTTTTGCTGTAAAGGGATCATTGTCTTCAGTAACGTTTGTATTGTCATCAAGCCTCAAACTCTGTGCATCTATATGCATTTCTTAAGGAAGAAAAAGAGTTCCTATAAAATTAGCTGTCCTCCCAGTAGCCAGCAATCACAGAATAAATATGAAAGCATACCACCAGCAGGACTGGCTTCCTTGTTGCCCCAGAAGGTCAGAGTATTCCCAAAACCACTACAGGGCCTAGATTGTTACCGAAAGTACTAGAGAAGGGCTTGCTGTGATTCACACTGACTGGGGAAATTTATCACTGCAGCTGCTGCAGCATGGCCGAACTGACCACAACCAAGCATGACATCAGCTCTGCCTTCCTTCCCTCTCTGCCCCCTCCTGACAGACAACAAAAAGCAAAACACAACCTATTTAGGTGACATTTTTGAGCAGCTTTAGTCAGAGATTGTGTTTTCCTGTGCATTACTCTGCACCTATTATATGGCACCCACAGCAACTGGGAGTTCTGGATGCCACAGCATTACAAACCAGATTCCAACAGGACCAGTTACAGAGAAAGTCCGTGCTGGTTTCCCTGGCTAAGAGAGGGCAGCCTCTACAGCAAGCTGTTACTGCGAGCACACTTCAGGTTCTCCCCGTTCTTTACAGAAAGCAGTTAAAACACACCAGGTAAAGCATGGCATTCCTTTGCTAAGAAGAAATATTTCACAGGATTAGAAACAAACTGTCCTGATGAAAAAGCTTTATGAAAATATTAGGTTTAGTTTAAACACCACTTTGGTGGTTACACTAACTGGAAAAGGAAACACGGCACAATTGTTCTTGCATCAGTCATATGACAAAAAGAAAATTCTGAACCTAAAAGGAAAAAAAAAAAAAAAGAAATTGTAAATTGTTGCTTTTTTCCCCTAAGGGCTGGAAACCAATTTTAATCAAAAGGATACAGTCACTCATAATCTCTTGCCCTTTATTCTCATTCATTCTTGGAGCTTCAAGATCAATGAGAGCTACAGCTTCTTCATCTGTGATGCCATCTTCCAAATAGAACTCAACCAGATGAAGTACTTCTGAAGGGGGGTGAGAAGCAAGGAGTATTTGACCTGCAACAACTCAGAAAATGCCTCCTAGGTGATCCTGTGCCCCTTAGCAGCCAGAGGGTGTTCGTTCCTTATGACAGCGGTGTTCGTGTTCTCACAAAGTGAGTTTAATAAAACAGAATTAAACCAAACCAAGAGCCCCTCAACTTATGATGGGATTGCTTCTGTGCTAACGGAACACTCTGTACGTTCAGCATCTCATAAAGCAATGCTCTACTGCTACCTTGCAATGAGCAGCAATCCCTGGGACAAGAGGCAGCCACCTACCAAATCTAACACCGCTAAAAGGAAAGATTTATTTGTCCACAGAACATTGCAGAGAGAACGAACGAAGTGCTGGCCTACTCCGTCCAGCTGAATCTATCTCCTTGCAAAGCACAACCAAGCGTGACACTCCAACGCACCGTAGGAGGAAGCGGAGAAGACGAAAGGTTGTCTGCAGTTAATGCAGACATTCCCCAAGTTATTCAGCAAAGGGTTGTTCGTGGAGCATCTGTAACACATGGGCACAAGCTCCTGCAAAGACACAGACAGAGCACAGTACTCGTAAACATCCTGAACTCTTTGTTTTCAATTAAATATGGGCTCCTTAGGGTTACACCACTGGTATTACATCAGCACCAATCTGGGGAAATACTGCTGTGAAATCAGATCCTTTTAACATCTGAAAATGCTTTCCCTTTTTAATAAAACAGCAAGTTTTCACATTAAAAAGAGCGGTCTTCGCCATTCTAACAATTAAGTTTTCACCTTGCCTTTGCAGTAACAGAATTCTGCATCAAACAAAAGAAGTGAGAGAGAAGGTTACTGACGCAGTTTTTTGCTCTAAGGCTCGGTCAAATTTAAGTTCTCCAATTAATTCATCTCTCTTCAAGAGCACAGGTATTTTAGGCAGTTCTTAAGATTTGTTTCTATTATTTCAGGGGGCCAGGTGCATGTTCGCTTGCACAATACAATTTATTTTTAGTGAGTATTCCATGAGACGTGGTTTTATAGAGCACTGCAGAAAGTCAGACTTCAGTTGAAGAAGAAAAGGTGTTAAAATAAGACTTAAGGAAGGAAGGTCATCCAAGGGATGGAGGGAGGAGGGAAGGAGCGCTAGGAGTGGGACAAATGAAAGCGACCTCCAGCCGGAGAGACAGACAAAGACCGTGGAGTAATTGCATGTGGATGGGAGAGAAAAAGGCTTGAAAGAATTAATAGGGAGAGAGGAAGATAGATGGGAGACAGGAGAGGGAGGATGGAAGCTGCCCATAAAGAAAGGACTGATTTTAATTTATTCTCAGGAGCAAAAGGAAGTCTGACCTGAAGAATAACAACAAAAGGACTGTTTCCAGCAGAAAAATAATTCTATTAGAGCTATGCATAATATATTTCAGATTTTTTTGTGCACACAGCAACTCAGATTCTTGGGTTAGGCCACGTATTAATGATCAGCATGAAACACATTATGACTTACTTCACTGTCATGGAATGGCTTGGATCGGATTGTCAGGCTGCCCAGCTCAATTGATTTCTGGAACCTAGCTGGGATGTGCAGTCCCTGTAACTTGTCATAGGCATGTCGAGCCAGTTTATACGCACCAAGAGCTTGACTCTGTTTTGCCAGGGTAAAAAATGTCTTGCTATCATTTAATTAAGGAATAAAAATACATACGGCATTTAGGAAAAACTGCAATCAGAGAGGTTGTGCAATGAAGCATATCCAACACCCGTCCTTTAAACAGGCTCTAACCAGAGAAGTCTATTTACACAGCTCCCTTTATAAACAAGTGTGAAAGGACTATCAGTATGTCTGTGGGCAATTATGAGCAAGGTAAGGAACTGACACTACATAAGCATTACTTCGGTTAAATATTCTGACTCCGTATACAAAATTTCAGTAATTTTAGGGTGGATTTTCCCCCCAGCCAAAAGAAGTATCTGACACCAGCAACCCACTGACACCCACTAAATACACATGATCTATTGGAAATAAAGCATATGCTCTCTGCCATTGCCCGAGGTTGTCTTTCCCTTCCGTCAGTGTAGAGCAGTAACTGCTGTTGAGAAAGCTACTGATCACAAGGCATGTTGTGAAAGATTATACATTTATAAGCGAGGAAGTTACGAAAGGGAACGCTAACATCCCATCCAGAGCCATAAATGAAGTGAAAACAAGAAAGTCAGGCCTCTCTGTGGCACCCAGTGACCCTTCTTGTTATATTTTACATGCAGGTGCATTTCCACCAGGTTCACACAGCGTTCATGAAGCACTCTCCAAAGATGCAACACGCACTAACAAAGCTGCGCAAACCTTGGCCTGACAGACGCTACACAGCTAGACCAGCCTCCTGTGAAGCAAAAACTCCCGGGTTTTTCCCCCCTCCTGTCTTAGTTCAGTCTCCTTGCAGTAACACTGACACGATTCAGAGCCAACATCCTGTTGCAGTGACTGCTGTCCTAGAAGAGAGGTGATACACCAGACTGGGTGGCAGGTTTTGAGACTTACATGCGAGTTGGTTTGCACAGCTCTCCAAAAACGATTAAAATAAAACACTAAAAAAGGTAGCGCAGTTAAACACACACAATGGTTTGAAGACTGTGACTATTTCCTTAGGGACAGGAGTCAGTTTCCATTAAACACAACCAACCGCTGAAACTGAAGACACCCTACAGGAGATCTCTGCATTGTGGATCAACATCAATTGCTCCTTTCATGTATCTCACTTCTAGATTTTGTACTGTGTCACAAGGATACACTTTTGAGATCCCCAAAGGCGTCTCCTTTGTTAAGCTGTGAAGCAGAAACCTGGAAATATTGAAGAGGGTTTCAGGCAAGTGGAAACTGAAAGGCTCCTCCTGCAGCATTAAAAACACAGACACACATTTCTAAGCTGGAAAACCAACAACTCCTCTCACCAAGCATCACAGCACTAGGCATCTCAAGTGCGGTGTTTCTTTCATACAGGTGTAAAAAGAAGAGGTGCTGACAGAATATAGCAAGGGGATTTGACGTGTCTTTATCGCAAAAGCTCATGCCTGCTACATACAGAAAAAGAGAGAAAGAGACCCATGTAGCTAAACCAGAATCTTTAACAGACTATTTAAAGATGAGGGCAGGCTGGCCAGCAGCAGTGTGGTCACCACCACCCTAAGGTCTGCAGCAGTCTGACCAGCAAAGACCTCCACAGCACAGAGTCTTCTTGTGGGCAAGGGCACAGATCAAGGGTTCTCAAATGTTTTACAAAAGGTATTTTCACCAGCCGTGGGGGCAACGTTACTATAATCATTGGAAGTAGCAGGAGCTCCTTGCTCATGACTGCTTATCATTCTGGAGTAGTTCACACACATCACTACTGATGCACACACCACGCTGGGGGAATCCCTAAGCCAGGGTGTCTTCTGCTCAATCTTGTTTTCCCGTGATTAAAGGAAAAGCTGACTGTAGTCTGTGTCGGACTAGAAGCTCAGGTCACTGTGGAACCAAACAGATATAACTAGCAAAAGGGGGCTGGGAGTGGGGAGTCGGTTGTCATCGTATCTTCTACTCACACTGAGACAAGCACAGATCTGCCAAAACTGCACTGCAGTTTTTAGGAACTAAGACAGCACAAGTTCTTGTACAGTACAGCAAAAGGCTGTATAATAAAATAAAATGAAGAAATAAAGTTATTACACAGTATCACTAATCTACACTTGATAATTAATTGCCTTAGAAGTCATTAGTTATTCCTAGTTATTTCTGGTCTTGCTAAAGAAAAATGCTCAGGAAGCATAAATACACAACTTCTAAAGTGAGTATCTTACGGTGTATCTTTGAACAGAGTGATAGACATGGTAAACTTCTGCCAAATGCTGGAAGTGATGAAACTTCTGTAACATGTCAGTCTTCTGTTGTTCATTCTCTGCAGGAGGCAAAGGCGTTACAAGACAGGTCTGTGAGACTCAGCTGGGAGAAAACAGTGTATTACGATTTTAGCTCCAGCACTCCCAGCAGAGGTATGTACGTGTTCAAGGCTGTCCCACCTACCTGTGCAAACCACACATTAACACAGACTTCCATTTTTCTGAGCAAATTTCTGGTTTAAAACAGGCATGGTAAAACACAAAGCAGTTGAGGCAATGGTTTTAACATAACTAGGGTCTTTAGCTTAGTTAAAGATAGAAAACAGTAGGTGTGCATGACTGGAAATCTCATCCATAACTTCAGAGTTTGCCAATAAAATGAGTTTTGAAACATTTGTTTCATACATATTAAAAACATTACTAAGCCAATAGGAAAAGTTTGCATCTCTATAAAATACCTGGAGAGTAACAGATCAGCACTATCATGCATTAGCTGAACAGGAATAAACAACAAAAAAGGCTACTTACAGCACCCGGCACAAGGCAGTAACAGCAATCTTCTGTACTCATTATTACTAAATTACACCTATTAACTACCAGCTCCACCTCTCTCCCAGTGAAATATATTCAGAAGACAAGATGACAGCTAACAAACATCAGCTTTATCTCTGTTGGCAGAAATAATTTGTGAAGTACCTCTCCAACCTATGCTCAAGTACTAGATGTATCTTACACTCCAAAATCATCCTTTATTCACTAGTGCTTTAACCCTCCAATCACTCCTCTAGTTAAAGTGGGAAGGTACATGAGGATACATGGTCCCAGGAGACACGATTTTGATTCTAGTCAGATTTCAAAAGGACGCCTACGCATGCTGATGCTGCTGTGCCGTTTATTTGTTTTAAATAAGCACATGGGAAAACCAGAGGGACTACAAAAATAGCACAAGCCAGAGTTACGTACAGCATCAAAAAAACCCAAACCCAAAGCCACACAGCAGTGAAGTAGCTGCAGCACTGCTATCAATTCAGTCGTTGTTTGTCTACATGCACAAGAAGGTAACAAATACAAACTTCCTTTCAGTTGCTTACCTTGGGCTATATCTAAACACTGCATGGAAAGCATCCAATAATAATAGCCTGCATCGTTAAATCGGCTTTCAACCACAGCATTTTGCGTTAGCTGCTCCAGCAGTCTCATGGCTTCGCTCTGCCTGCCAGCCTTGTGAAATGCTGCAAAGGCGGCCAAAACAAAGAGGATTTTACAGTGCGATTATATCAATTAACGGAAATTAATGTTTTTAAATTAAGAGCAGTCTATTCAGCCAATATCAAATAGTCTATCCAGGGCAGGATAAAAAGGATTATGCACTGGTATTTTTCTCCTTGAAAGCAGCGACACTAATGGAACATGAGAAGCATCTGTAGGCATTTTGTGGCTTTTGCACTATCTCAGCAGCTCTGGAGCTCACTGACTTTGTACAACACTGGTTGCTTTTTTAAAAAAACATAGAGAAGAACAAAAATGCTATGATGATTACATCTCTGTCTAAAGAATGGCAATCTCTAAATACTGCACATCACAACTTCATTCAAAACAACAATAAATTAATGTTTGAAGTTAGTGCCCTGGTTCGTAATGCTGAATATTTTGAGAGAGTGCAGCATCTACTATATCCTTCTATCATTTATTAACAGCGTTTCTTCACGTGATACTTACAAGCCAGTATGAAGTAAGATGCTGAATTCTCACTTGGTAAACACGCCTTTGGCTAACGCAGTCGTCATATAAGGTATAATGGGGTGGAGGGGGAACCAACCCCACAGCACAGTTGCCTCCTGACTTCCAGCTAGCTTAGCTATAACCACATTCTCTGGCAGCTACGCAACGATCGCCCATTCTCGCTCACCCCATCCGGGTGCATTTATATCTGTTGAGCTGCAGCAGCAGAGAGCGTTGTGGACCAAACCGGGAACAACATACCCACGTTCACAGGGTTCTGTGTACAAACTACCGCACTGCCGTAAAACCAGGGGCTCAGAAGTTTGGTGTGGAGACACTCAAACTAGTTTTGTGCGGAGACAGAACACGTCTGGCACGTTCACTGGTTGGCCCTTGTAAGAAAAGGCAGTTATACACAGAGATCCGAGCTGGCTCTGGAAACAGCAGATGCGCCAGTCACATGGAGCGGCACCTGAGAAAAGTGACGGCACTAACAATGTGCTGGCTCCAGACGGAGCTTGCTTCAACATCTCCTTGTCCCTGGAACAGTTTGTGAATTAAATTTTGAAGCCTGTCCACATGATGGAAGGTTGACAGTTCTCTTTAAAGGTAATTTTATAAGCCTAACAAAATACATGAAAATTCTTTAAAGAAAAAAAGGAAAATTATACTTGCTCAATCCCAACATTACCTAAAAAGAAGGAAAAACTATGCTTTCCACTCAAGTTTATAAGGTGGCTGCCATATTTTGAATTCTATTGTGATAAAAATTATTAATAAAGACAGTTCAGATTATATGCCAAATACTGCTGCCACACACCAGATGCAGATATACAATGCGATGGCAAATTTGGACCTGTATTTAGATGCCATCATTTTGCATGGATCCGTCACATTTTCTTATCACATAAGCAGACTTCCAGCTACTTTAAGACCAGTATGAAAACACAACTCCTATTTGGTTTTGGATTCCACTGATAAACTCTCCAGGGCAGAGACTGCATATTCTGCATTGAAACATGGAATAAATTTGGAGCAACCAAATCTGTCTGTGACATTCCTACCTTTCTGGGCTTCTTCAAATCTATCATTCTCTGCTAGCCAATGAGCATAAGGGACATAGACATCATCTTTGAATTCAGGATGCTTTTCACTCAAAGCAAATGCCTGAGGTAAATTTAAAAAATAAATAAATAAATTTTTAGACTATGGCATGGTTTAAACAGTTCAAGGGTTTAGAATATTCCATGGGAATCAATCCTTTAGCTCTAAGTAAATTCATAATAAAAACACATAAAGAGAATAGAAAGTGCAATCCATGTTTTCTCCACTATGAAACTAATGTTTCTTAAAATAAAAATCGATCAACAACAAAAGAAAATAAGCTAAGCATGTTAACAGTCTGGTTATTGAGTCAGGGGAACTTGGAAGTGATTACCTAGGAAATTTAGTAGATTTCCCAGCAAGAAACCAAAAATATTTTTATGTTTACTGATTATCTTCTAAAGAAACTGAAGTAACGCTATAAATGCAGTTCAGAATCGCTTTCTAAACTCGCCAACTAGTCAATAAATGACTGAGTGTACAGTTTTCCAAGGCACCCCATATAACTGGGGGACGGAGTTTGTCAATTCCGGCAGCACTCTGAAAACATTTCCTTAAGAAGCTACACCTATCACAAATGTAATGGGAAGAAACAAGAAAAAATTCGTGGCGACCCCAGCTGTGAAGTGGGTGGTACTGGCAGACCCATAGTTTAATGGCAAAACCCAGCAAAGTCAGAACTTCACCTAATCAAAAGCATAAATCCAGTTATGGAGTGGAGTCCACACTAACACAGCACTCATTCGTCAGGTCTAAATTATGGGTATGGTATTCGCGCCTGGGGGTGACCAAATTAGAAATAATACATTTCAAAACAGAATTTCCCCTAGATATATAATTACTATTTATTCTTTCTCGTGGAACAGAAGCATCCCATGGATTACCATAGGAAGTGGGCAATGATAACTCAACAGGCACAAAAGGTGCTCAGAATTGAGACCAAGAAACATTCAGCCAGAAAACTTAAAAACAAACCCCCAAAAACAACCAAAAAAGCCTCCAACAAAGGAATAGCCCACTGAACATACAGAATGAACTTAAATGCTCTGAATCACATTCTATGGAAGCCTCCTCCCTGCCTCTCCCTTCATACAGGGGTGACTGAGCCAGACATTTGCCTCCCTTCGTGGCAATCAGTAGTGGCTTTAAACACAGAAAGCAAGGGCACACTTACTTCCTCCCAGTGACGCGTCTCCACGTGGAGATGGACCAGCGCTTTCAGGTCACCAACCTTCATGTAGGTTTCTGCTGCGTAGCCAGGGTTATCAAGTTTCTTAAAATAGAAGGCACACTTTGACAGAGGCTCGCGCTCAGCTTTATCCAGTTTTCGAGCAATTTCAATTAACCTAGACCCAGTAAAAAGAAGTCAGATGTTTCAGGTTCTGCCCATTATTTAATTAGTGCAGTAACATCAGTTATTATGTAATAAATATCATAACAGTAGTACCATTCAACACTGCTTAAACAGTTTTCAATAACCATTCCAAATTCTGCTGGTTTTCTTTCACAAACTCAAAACCTGTTCCTCCAATCTTTACTCCTATGTGCAGTTCCGTATCTCAGACTCTTTGCAGAGTCACGAAGATGGAGGCAGAGAGTAGGTCCTACATGACTAAGTGACATGGGACACACTTCCTCAGCCCTGACCTAAAACAAAACACTCAAGAACATTGCCCCATTGCTACACAGCAAAGTTGAGGGAAGGGAAGGCTGAGTGACCTTTCCAAGATCTTATGGCAACTCAGAAAATGACCCATAGGTTCACCTATTCCAAATCGAGGAGAATTTGATGCATGACAGGAGCAGCCCCTGAATTTCTAGTGCTCGAGTTGTCTTCCGTACCCACTAGATGATTGTCTTAGTTTAAAAGAACAGGAACAGGCTATCACAGGCAAGCACTGCTGGGATGATTACTCTGAAAAGCTTAAGGCATGCATATTTTAGAAGACAGTCTCATACTGCAGATGAACCCATTCGTACCCTTTACTGTCACCGTGCATTTGTTTTCGTAACATATTTATGCCCCTACCCTCTAAACACGTGTAACTTCTAAAACACCGTTAACTGAGGATGTGCTTCAGATGCACAAACTGATACAAACCACATACCAAGCAAGTGTTGTCTTATTTTAAAAGTACGTGGAACTCATGACAACTCATTTACATTCGTATTGCATACATTCTCTCAGAGATGGAACCAAAACCTACATATCAACCCAGCCGTGGTCCCCGCTGATTTCTATGGCCTTCATGTGCTCGCCTGCAGACAGGTACATCTCCACCGCTGCTTTTGGTTCCCTGATATTCTCGGCCCAATCTGCTTGTTTTTTTATGAGCATCTTTGTGCCTTTGGGGTCTCCAGATCCCAGAAAATCCTGAAATAGTGCAATACAAAAGTTTGCATTACTTTCTGGTTACAAGTCGTGTTACAGTCCAAATTCTAAAATACATGAAGCCTTTTAAAGTGAGTATGGTTATGCCTCCTAAGAAACACAGCACACAGGGTAACCTGAACTGATCCAGCCTTCCGCAACTAATCATCAAGGCCCAGTGTTTAGTAAGAAACAACAGCAAGTCTTCCACTTAGTTTTCAATTAAAAGCAAAAAAAAAAAAAGAGAAGTAGTAGGAGATTCTGGGAGGGCGAGGAAAAGGATGACACAGATGCCTCAGAGGTAGTAAGTATGTCCCCACTAGATTCCCCCACTAGAAAGCTCGCTCTCTCTTGACCCTGGTTAAGTGGATACAAATTATGATTTCCGCATGCTTTTCAGGAACATGCCTTTCCAAAACAAAATAGTACTGATCTCAAAAACTGTAACAGACTAATTCCAAGCTTCGGATTTCCTTTTGCAAGCCACGAAGGTACAGCTTCATTCTCAAAGATGACCCAGCCTCACCACATGCTTAGCTAACGACAGTATACCTGCTTAATCATATGTTAGCATCAGGATGCCCAGCCACCAATCCAAGGCTGAGGTTTCATTTTCTGCAAAGACACTTGACAACTGTATTACAACACATCAAAGAAGTTCTTTTATAAGGACAGAACGACAGCTGCTCAAAAGCAAGAGTAACTCTCAACTACTGGTTGGACTTCTGCAACAAATGCCAACACCAAGCGTGGATGCTGTGAGGATGACGACCATTTTGGAAATATTTCTAATAGTTCGTTCAGCTTCTTCTGCCAACACCAAAGCCCTGGCACCATATGGTTCACATCTGTTGATATCATGTGCCAGGGAGAAAAAACCAAGAGGTACTTCAACACCAGAAGATGGATTAAGGGCAATTTTGTCTGTTAACAGAACAGGCTACTGTCCACTGAAACAGCTTCCACCAAATGCAAAATTAGACCAGAGGAGAAATGGGAAGGTGAGAAAAGTGGAAAATTATCTTATTCTCTGTTTTAAAAAAAAGGTTAAAAAAAAAATCACAACAACCAAACAACAAAAACCCAACAAACAAGCAGAAAAAAGCACCCACACAACAGATCTGTTCCACTACCACAATTCAGCAGTTTCCCTGATGCAGGCAGTCGACAGGTACAGAACTACACCCCCTCTCTACAACAGCTCTTAAGTGAGCTCCCTGTTGGATTTTGCTCTTGCCTTATCTACTGCACCTCAGCCCTGATTCAAGCAAATAACTACAAAGATGTCACGATAATCTTTGAATATGAAAACCTGAAGCAAAAGAATCAAGTTGGTTAAACAACACATTTGCCCTAACTTGCTTCCCAGCTTAGGTCACCAAAATCCATCCAAAATCAAAAGCTCAGCTTCTTACAGTATAGTTTTCTGTGAGTTTTTGTGAGTCTCAGTAATTTGTGATCTGCTGCTGCGATAACAAGCCTATGACCACATATCAAAGGACTTCCTGACCTCTGCCTCCGGTCTGGAGACTCTAGCCAGAGCTAATCAAAGTCAAGCACAAGCAATCAGATTCTGTAAGGGTCCCTTTGCACAATTTCTGGCAGCATTCAAAAACCAACACGAAAACACCCCAACACCCACTCACCCCCCTCAGTATCTTTCCTTGGAAAAATAACTGGCAAACGTGTTGTGCCAAGAAGTACCTTGGATTTCCTCTGCACGGAGTTACTCTCAAGGATAGGAGACACAAGACCTTTTGCTCTCTGCTAGTTAAATATAGACATGACTATGGCAAAGAATTGAAAGATTCTTATGAAGACTGCTGGGAAAATTTTCATCTATGAATTACATTTATGTTCAAGAGGAGCCAAAACTCTGAAGCTAACAAAGACTCATCAGCCAAAAATAGTGGAATTCAGACTTACATCAGCAAAGCCCCAAAGTATTTATATCAAGCTCTTGGAAGAAAAAGATCTCTCTATGCTAAAACAGTTTATACGCATGTCATGGCAAAGTCTTTGTCCTGTATTGGGCAGAGTAAGGCTCTGGTGAGTGATGAATGAGACTAAGCAGTGCATGCATTCTCAGGGATTTTGATAAGAAAACACCCTAGAAGACTTAAAAGCCAAGTGATGTTTTCTTATCACCATAAAAAAACATCACTTTTTAAAACCATGTTCAGTTTATTTCTACATGGAAACAGTTTAAAAAAAAAAAAAGACAAGACACTGAATCTTTGGAAGAAAATTCTGTAGTAAACAAAAATATAGCAGGTTAGTATATTATACACTTCATAAAATACATTCATGTAGAACTAACATACCTATCTAAGTTCAAACTCTGAAAGAAAAACATTTTTATTATAACGTGGAAGTGAATTAAATGCATGGTGCACTCACCTCCACTTTGCAGGTGCACTACCTTATTATCTTTGGAAGACAAAAAAAAAAAATGGACTCTTGAGCAAGACAACGGGGAAGAAACAGCCATAAAAATGCTACTTCTAGGTTTTAGGGAAAATTACTATGGATAATACTATATGACCACAATGAAAGAGTCATCTTTGGTGGTGTCCAACAAAAAAATCCACTGAAAAGCCATGAATTACATGGACACATCTGATACTAAAAAACACAATCTGCTACCTCAGCAGCAGAAACAGTCTGCCGTTACACCCAGACGCACAAGATAGCCACTTTGCCCCTCGTAAGCCAAACGAACTGCAACCAACGACCTGAGAATATAAAGTTGGAACCCAAAGCCTGCTTTTCATCCAATCCTGCTGTAGGATCACACTTGGAAAACAGTTACAGGTACGTTAATATATCTGCATTTCAATATCCAGTGGCAGACCATTACCTTTGCATAGTCAAACATGCGTAAGTCAGAGTACATATCAAGCGCTACGTTGTCATGTCCACTCTTTTTGTACAACTTCGCTGCCTCATGGAACTTTCCCTGGTAGGCATAAATATCTGCTAGGAACAGTTCGTTGTTGTTCTCTCCGTGCTTCTTCCGCTCCTGGAAGAAAAACCCCAAAGAGATACGTAGGAAATATTGTAGATGATCAGGACCTCTGTGAGAAATAGCCATTGAAGAATTACAGTTTTCAGGCTTAGATTTTAACTGTTAATGAAAACCTGTAACAGGATACGATAATTATGCCTCTCCTGCATTTCTGGTGAATTTATCATTAAAGGATTAAATCCCTTCTTAATTAAAATTAGGAAGAGCAAAATTAAATGTCACTATACAAACCAAAGTGATGAAAAATCACTTCTCTTGATTTCACACAGGAAAATGAACACACGCTGTCATTATGCTATGCTGCTTTAAAAAAAGGCATCTGAAGGGTTCCTTATTTTCTCCTGTAGAAACTCACTAGCGTATAATTTAGCTAAATTAACAATATGTGCGAGTGGGATGACAAACAGCACAATAATTGCTCGCAGCAAGCAGATTCACAAAGCACATCAACCTGCTTCAGTACACAACAGCATCACCACCACCACTCTCCCCACACGCAAGAGCTCGTGATGTCAGGCAGGCAGATATCGCTTCCGGCGCACCCGCACATCCTCTCCCGCTACCTGGAACTGCTCACTCGGGTTGAGTGGGAAGGGCCCACAGGGGCAAGCGTGCAGCGCACGGAGAAACCCGTTCCGTGAACTGCACCCACAGGGGTACGCTGGCTCCAAGGGACCAGTGCCATACACGTGTATGTTTATCCTGTATCTTGGGAACTCATTACTACCCTGGTTTGGATAAAATTGTTACTACTATTAGACCACGTCATACACAAATACACAGATGCGAACTGAATTTAAAGAAAACTGCACTAACAGGGGAAAAGCATTCCATGAGCATACAAAGCCAATGCTCTGCTGCCAAGGAGACTCAGCCGTCACTCCTGGTCACACCTACTGACCAGGCTGATACTGGACTGGTGTTGAAATTCCCTTTTACAAACTTGGTTAGAAGAATAATCAGAGGAGTTGTTACACCATTTTTTAAAGACCTCCCAGAATCTTGATGGATAGAGAGATCTGGCAGTTATGTTTCCTGCTGTCATCAATTAGGAAAAAACCGCATCATTACGGAGAGAAAACCATCCCATTAATGGCACGTGTGTGCTCAGTTACACCCTTACAAGCCTTAAAAGGAACCCGATACACCACTAGCAAGAGTAAGCAGTGATGTAGAACTCTCTCTTCAGAAGAAGCGTTTTCAGGAAGTCTGAAAGTAAGTTTATGCCTATTGACAAAGGAAATCTGCCTCATTAAATAGAATATAACATGACAATTCCAGAATATCCCCGTAGACACAGATCTGGAGAAGCATGTGTGGAAAAGAAAGGTTAGTAGTGGTGAGAGAATGACCTCATCTACCTATCCACCCTTTAAAGGCAAAAAATTTTTTAAAAAAGGGGGCGTGTGTCCTAATGCAGAACTTTGTCCCATGTTAGACACCAAGAAAAGTTAACTGCAGCCAACTGGCGCTCGGACAGAACCAGGACAGCTCTGCCGAAATGGAAGACAAGGAATATATTCTTTCAGAGGTGTAAATCTAATTAGCGTGAGAAAGAGGAATTCCCTTTATGCCATCTCAACACAGATCTCTATACTAAGTGTTATCGTGCAGTCTTTTGTGGAAGGAAGGGTGATAGCATGTCTTTTAATGTCCTCATGACAGACAGTTATTGTCTAGTGAAATTCTATCAAGAAGTGTGGAAAAAAAACCCCAAACTAGTGATTAGAGCACAGTATGGAAGCAAGGAATCCCAAATTCTATTTCCAGTTGCCACAGACTTGTCACGAGACCTTGAGTTTGTCATCTTATTTCTCTGGGCCTGTTTCTGGCTCTGCAAAGAAGAGATAATAATAATTACCCACCTCCAGGGGGTAAGGAAAGGCTTAATTAACTCATGTTTATGAAGTATTCTGCACTCAGGTCTGTTAGCACAGTAGTTTCTACCAATTATTAATTGAATATTGAACGTTTTTCCAGTTTTTCTGAAGACAGTTTAAGTTCTCGTTGTCTCACATACTCATTTTTTTTCCCCTGTGAAGTTTCAGTCATATGACTGGAATTCAAGTCATCTCTGCTAATCAGGAGATTTTTCACTCTAACACATCTCCAACAGTCCGAAGCACTATCCAAACAAAAGTCCCTCCTAAACAGAAAGTACTGATTGTGGGACAGTACTAAGCGTAAGGAAATACACTGTCTTTAACATTCTCTTACCTCTATGTTGCTGATCAACTCTAGATATCTAAGGTCTTGTACCCTGGTAAATGCCTATTGAAAAAAGAATAAAAAGGATTAACTTGAAAAGCCAGAAAAATCAAGGTAGTATTGTTACACATAAACCAAGCTGTCTTCATGCAAACAGGGTGGACAGAAATACCCTGAGGTTTGTGTAGTCCGTAACCCGATGGGCTCTGACTGCAACTGGGGCCCCTGAGGCTTTACAGTAAGACACGGGTACAATCCAAAGAGCTTATCACTGAAAATAAACAGCAAGGGCAGGGACTAATAGGTGTGCATACATCAGGCCCCCAAGAAACTGACATTTTAAATATTACATACTTTTATTCTGGATATTTTATAGCTTCTCCATTTAGACGTGAAGCATGATACAGACAGGGAAATTTAAGGAAACTATTACCAGGTAGACCATATAATTGATCTTCTTGCCAAAGCATATGCTTATAGTTTTTATACCATTCTGAAAATTCAGAGTGCAAGCTGCTCCGGGAGAGGAAAGGAAGTAAGAAGACTGCGAGATAAAAGTACTGCAAGACAGCGTAATATCTTTTGCAAATGGAGATAAATGTGCAACCCAAAGTCTCAAGTGGCAGTCACGTGCGAGTTACAGCAGCTTAGCGCTTATATTCTTGACATGCATCAAAAAATAGAAATTAACTCTTTAGACCGCACGTTCAAGACTTCTAACCAAATGAATGCTTAAGAGGGCATAGAATATTCTGCTTACACCAGATCGGACTAGGAACTGAGAGCCTTTAATGTCAAGAAGCTGCTTTTGTTCAAATTAATCCGCTCTAATTCTAAGAGGGCAACTACTTTAAAATTCCAAGGAGGCACTGAAAACTTCTTTTTAAGAATATCTATTTGCATAAAGCTGCCTATGAAACTGGAATTATTCTGATGCCTCCACTTAAGAAAAAAGAAAAATAAAGCATTTCATTTCCTTTAAAAAAACCCCAAAAATCTGTTATTAAAAGATGCCTATCATTACAGGCCATTGCCTGCGTATTTTTAGACTGTTTTGTCTTTCATACAATATTCATGATACTGAACTCAGTTCGCCCTCTCGTATTTGAGAAAAGGTAGTGAAAGAAAATAGACAAGTCTTTTATGCCGGAGAAAACTCTGTTCTTCAGTGTATGCTATTCCCAAAACCAAGGCATTGCAGACAGAAAAACGACCAGAATGATGTCATCTCATCCCCACTGCCTTCAAAGAACATTAGTCCGTAAATAACAAAGAATAGGAAACCTCCACATTTGAACTGACGTTCTATTAAATACTTAGGGGGAAAAAAGAGTAAGTTCCAGCGCTGGGGAAGGGCGGGAGACAGCCAAGGCATTCGTTCTTTGCTGCCACCCGGTGGTCAGCAGCACCACTGAGCGACTTCCCTCTTCCATTTCCCTCACATTCATTAACGCATTTTCCAGCGGATGAAAGAATCCATTTTCTTGCATTTAACACTTTGATTTAGAACATGGCATTTATCTAGAGTAATAAATTCCATTTCAGTTCAAAACGTCCTCTCAAGATCTTGAGGATATAACAAAGCAATGTTTTCTCTGGTACGCGGAATAACACATACACGCTAAAGAAAAGGAAGATTCTAGCCCAGGAACACCACTTTGTATTCCAACCATGAAACAGGCATTATACACACACACTATATATAAAATATAAAACAAGTTTTCTGCTAAGCAAGTATCTGCTTTACCTTTTTAGCAGTTTCAATCTCCAGCCCTTCTAAAGCTTCCATGGCCAGTTCTTTCCAGTCAGTATCAGTTACCCCTAAACACGCGATTTGATAGGCTTCTTTAAACATTTTTCGTTCCAGATATTGATACATGGGTGCAGACTGAGGATTTCCATTGAAAAACATGTATTAGAGAGCATAATACTGAGAGATATTAGTGAAATTATCTACATATGTTGGGGCAAAAAGGAAATTCCCATCACAAATGTTACAAGCTCCACACAGAATAAACATACAGTTTTTGTAGGACAGAACATTCTGGGGTGATTATTATCGTATCTTCAGACAGCCTGGGTTAATTCTATTCCAAACTCATCCATCTTGAAATCTTTAGCTCCTTGCTAATACTATGGAAGCAGAGCAAAGGGAGTGGTTTGTTCTCAAAGGCTAGAAGCATAAAAAGCGGCCTGACAGCCCGGTGTGAAGCATCCCTGGAAATACTGGGACACAACAGGAAGAGGTATCATGAGGAAGTAACCCTTCTGCGCCAACCCTGAGAACAAAGCTTTTTACCGAGACTGCAACGATTAAGCCCAAAAGCCACTGACCTCAAGGACCTGGCCTAAAAGGGAATTAAAGCTGTCAACCGCAGCCTGACACAGGCCGACTAAGGCTCAGGATCTGCAGCTACAGCACGAACCCTTTGAGCGAGCAGGAGGCACTGCAGCTACATTACCTTTAACTCAGGGGTTGTAAACCAGACTGATTTCAGTCTGATAACTACACTTTTCGGTACTCCCTCCCTCCAAAAGCGTAGCTTTGGCAAAGCCCCTGCGACACCTCACAACAATTCCATGGCATACTGGTGCCTACAGCAGGCCAAAGCCAGGCTGAGTGTACCCAGCCTGCTCAGTCTCATGGCTGTCAACCACACTGCATGACCCAGAGCCTAATTAAGGATCTGCATAATGACCCAGAGGACCAGGCAGGGGTCTGTGACACAGGTATACACTGGTTAGTAACAGCACATGGCACTTTTGCTTTCTTTGCTGACTCAGTTTCAAATCCTGGCCACACTTGGGTGCAGGTCACTTTTTTTTTCCCTCTCCTTTCCTTTTTTCATTTTGTTTCTTGGACTGTTTCAGACCCTTCCACTGCTTCCCATAATGCAGAAAACAGCACTTGGTGGAAAGCACCTCTACATTTAGAATATAAAGACTACACACGTACTATACATTCAGACTAAAATACTCAGCTTAATATTGCCTAAGAAGTATGTAGATGAAACAACAATAAGCCAGTATTTGATGTGCTCATAGGAAAAATAAAATTACAACTTGAGGAAAGCTACCATGGACTACAGTACAAATACAGGAAGAGGTAACACCGGCACCGTAACTTCATCTTTGCTTTTAGATTATGGGTACTTGGAAGTGGAAAGGGATAATTAGAAATCACAATCAACAACAGCAAAAAGGAAGTTAGGTTAATTAATGCCAAATAAACAAAAATAAAATAGATGATGCAACGTAACTTAAATAACAATGAAGAAAGTGCAAACTGCAATAATTTTGGTAATGGAATTCGAGTAAATCTCAGAAAAGCTTCTTCACTTCTTAAACATTGATGTTTATGAAATGTAAGGCAACACTTAATGAGATTAAAGGATTACCTGCGGAACTTCAACAGCTGACATGGAAAAACCATGAAGACAGAAGATCTTGGAGCCGCTGTAACCCACAACAAAGCCTTGAAGTTTTTGCTGATGGACAGGGAAGTTACTAGCTTTGATATTGAGATAACCCCCTCCAGAAAAGCAAAGCATATCCTCACACTGTGTATTCCAAGCCACACTATTAGCATTGGGTTCCTAACGAGGAAAATAACGATGATTACAACAGATGCAATCACATCTTCTTTCTTATACAATATGCATCCTTCAGCTAACATGTCTGACCTATTACAGCCCAAGTGTGTATGTACCCACACTTATTATCTACATTAGGAATACAATAGGCTTTACAAAACAGATTTACAGGGACATATTTTACATTTTAATAAACAGCTGTAATTGGTTTGTATTTACTAATGGTCTACACTGTCAAAAATGTAGAACATAATATAAAATTCCACAGTAATACACTGTTAGTTGCTAGCACATTTAATTGATCATTTTTCTCCTGTTACAAAAAGAAAGTTACAGCCCCTATTTTTGCAGCACCTCATACTTTCTATCCAGTGTTCTCTGAAAACGTTTCATCAACATTAATGAGCGAACCCTTAGAGTGACTGCTAAACTGCCACTGAAGAGAGAATTAACATTACTCATTTTATAGTCTGGGAATACACGATGAACAAAGAAGTTTAGGCTTTAATTCTGTTCATACTAATGATAAAGCCAAAATGCTCGTAAATGTAATGCTTCAAAGGGAAGCAGGACAGAGCTCTAAATTAAACTGAAAAGGTCACATGTTTAAGTGCTCTTTATTCGGCTCTTGCTCACATATTTCTCCTGTCTTCTAATTCCTTGTCCACCATCTCTAAAAGGGTAGTTTCGATACAGAAACAGATCACAGTTAAACCCCACAAAATGCGGTTAATGGCTTAAATGACAGTTACATGAATTTCTGCACAGCATCACTTTTGGTATGTCCTGTGCTCCAAATCACTCCCTGCACCTTCCCCTTTTAAAAATAACAATTAGAAACCCCCAACTTTGAACTGTACCTGAAACAACAACTCTTTGGTACGAATATCATACACGAGGCAGGTATCATTTTCATCAACCACGGCCAGCTTGTTCCGGGATGCGCTCATATCCAGGCAGCGCACAGCTGTGGAATGCTTCAACAGGACGATTGCAAAGACGTTATCGACAAATATCTTCAGTATCTAGACATATTTGAAACCATAGTCAGTCCACCCATTTTTGTTCCTAAAACTAGAAATAGCATCGCAGGTACAAACTTTAATGCTGTTTAAAGCATGCAGCTGCAATCTCTTTTTCCAGAGATAAACTGCATTAAAATTAAGGAAATACTTTCGGTTTGAGGTAACTGAAAAAGACTTGTTTCCACAGCGCAGCCCAGGTTCCAAGCCTGTACAAATGAAACACACACTATACAGCCTGGATTTTTAATCCTCCACTAGTTAAACAACTACATTAATATAACTCCCCAAGAACACACAGCATAGGTACAGAAGACAAAGTATCTCAACTTCCTCTCCCTACCAATACCTCTGGGCTCCAGTTTGAAATTTTCAGCTGCTGAGTGGCTTGTGAAACAGACAGCAACTTCACCTCTAGAGCATCCACACCTTCACAAGTGGTTATCAGGAGAAGTGTACGTGCCCACACCAACCCCCACTAATGACAAACCCTCTCTCAGTTCATCAAAAACTCCATTTTCATCAGCTGTTCCTAACAACTTACGGGCTTTAGACATGTTTGTATGAGTTATACAGTCAAAAAAATGTGAAAGATTAAAGCAATTAGTTTTTAATCATGAGATGAGACTGTCAAATAAAATTCTAGGTTGTAAAAGAGCATGATGCCCCTAAGGGCTCCCCCTAAGAGCACAGAACCAATTCCAGTTGCAGTGAGAAGGCACATACCAGACATTATGTGTTACCTGACCATTCTTTAGACCAACTAAGAGGCCTTCTCTTCCTGGAGGTCCTCCAATTACTTTAATATACCGAATAAGAGATTCCATCAGCCATTCTCGTTCTTTAATGCCACTAAATGAAAGGCACTGTAACCTCTTCTCCTAAAGACACAATAACATACAGTACAATTATACAGTACAATCCTTTCCCACCAGCTCTTTGGACAGCTATCTTAAAGTACAAATGTACCCCAAAACTAGTCTGGATTTTAAGGCACATACCTGGCATAAAATAATGTGATTTGAACATACAACCAGCAAGTTGCATTCAAATTTTTTTACTATCTTTTCCTTCACGCGATAATACATATCTGAAGAATCATCCGAGTATAACTCGTAAATCAAGATTTTCTCTGGCATCTGGATTGCTAATCTGTTTTTGTAGATTGCAATTTTCTTTACAAGCTCTCTGCCTTTTATTCTAACTAGGAGAGAAAAAACACAAAACCACTATAGTATAGGCCGACACGAAAATAACGGGTACAGAAAATCAGAAAACTTACCAATACATTAAAATTGAGTATTTCTACAGCACCTCTAAAATTAAAAGCAGGTTCCTGCTCAGATATGTTTTTTGTTCTGAATTTACTATCCCTGTCACAATTTGTTACCCCCTATTATTTGTCAACAGTACATTCTGGAGCAAAACTTTGATTCTTTGCCATAAAAAGCTGGTGGATACCAAAAACCAAAATGAGCACAAACCCTTGAGGCTGCAAGTAAGAAAAAAGAAAAAGCTATATATGATGTACAGTATTTTTATCTCACTGGCAGAGATTAAAACCTTATCTTAAAAGCCTCTGCCCCTCCCAATGTCCTTTCAAATCCCCACATCTTTTATTAAGCTTGTCAGCGCTGATCCTCCAGAATCCAAGTTTGCACTCTCATCCTGCAAACAGTATTCCTCAGTTTTACTGTCAAAGTGACAACAATCTGTCTGGTACGTGCAGCACGCATTCCAAGTGTTCGGATGGCTATTAATTAAAACAAAACAGAATGAGAGCGAAGCTTTGGCCTGACTGCAAGCGTAAGATTACCTTTCTGTTCAGTGATGAGGTGTTGGACAATAACGTCAGTCATGCTGTCTCTGTACGCATAGCGATCTTTATAGAGGCCATGAACAGTGCTGAAAATCAACTGATAGAAGGATATTGTTCCATCTTGACATCCTACTGCCTGAACACACGAAGAAGAGAATTGTAGGTAACTGCCACATGTAGGTGAGAATTGGCAAAACAAGCAGTATTTACACGAACATTACATTCCTCCTCCTGCATAACGTACAGATTGATACCAACTGCAGCCTACTTTACTGAAACAGTGGTAAAAGCACAGTGCAAAATGAGGACTCAAATCACCCTCATGTTGGGGGTTTGGTTTCTGGTTTAGGAGGAGGGTAGTGGTGTGTGTTTTTAAATTCCTCCTTCACATCTGCACAATGACAGAGAGTGCAGCATTTACGGCTAACAGTTGCCTTGTAGGCATTTTCCACAAACCATAATGCTAGGAACTCAAACAGATCTGAACGTTTTCATCCCATCACAGAATTACATTTGGCCAACCTACAAGTTATTAGCTACCTTTTTTCTTCTTTTCTCGCCTCTTTTTTAATGAAAATGCAGCAAACACTATCTGAAAACGGGCGTTACCCTCATCCACACCCTTCTTACAGCCCAAGTTTTACTTCTGCAGGATGTTTTTAATTTTGGTCATAGTTCTAGGACCTCACTAGACACTGCTTAGGTTCTGCTGCCTCAGCAAGAATGTCTAGACTAAGCAACTGAGTTTGGAAAGTATGGTCTGCGCTGTTTCTGGCTGGGATAGGCTTAAATGTCTTCACAGCAGCTAGTCTGGGGCTGTGTTTTGGATTGGTGCAGAGAACAGTGTTGATAACACAGGGATGTTTTAGTCACTGCTGAGCAGGTCTGACAGACAGTGAAGGCCTTTGCGGCTGCTCGCCCTACCTCGCCAGCGAGTGGGCTGGGGGTGCACAAGAAGCTGGGAGGGGACACAGCCAGGACAGCTGACCCCAACTGACCAAAGGGATTTCCCACACACATGGCATCAGGGGAAGAAAGAGGAATATGGGTACGTTCAGAGTTATGGCATTTGTCTTCCCAAGTAACTGCTAGATGTGAGGGAGCCCTGCTTTACCTATTAAACTGCCTTTATCTCAAACCACGAGTTTTCTCACTTTTCCTCTTCTAATGGTGTCCCCCCATCCCACTACGGGGGGAGTGAGCCAGCGGCTGTGTGGTGCTCAGATGCCAGCTGGGGTTAAACCACATGGTCTTCCCTTACATGACAAACTGCCTGTGAAAACGTCAGAGAAATGTTCCTACTCACCACATAGTTGGAGTCTGGTTTAACCTTGCACGTCCACACCCAACTGCTTTGCTCTCCTATGGTACCGAGACGCACGCCATCCTTCGTGAAGAGGGAAACTTGTTTATCTGAACCTCCCAGTAAAATATACTCTCCTTTACTAAAATAGCTAACACAGCAAGGATCAAAATTGAGCATTCTGTCCTTTCCAATCTACAAAGGAAATTCAAAAAAAAAGTCAAAAACATTAACAAAAGGATCTTTTCATACTTGCCCAAGGCAACGAGTGCTGTCACCGATACCATTCTTCTCATTTCTCCAGCCCTGCACAACTTTCCTATACCCCAGAACCACTGGCGATATTAAGATACCCAAAGACAGCTCCAAAATACACTCAAGAACCCCTCCAGTCCCAAACCAGTCTACTTAGAATGCAAGCAACTCACAGACTCCCCTTTAACCAGCTGAAAAAAATACAAAGATCTCCTCTACAGACCAGTAAACCGTACCACTAAAATCAGCAAAGTTGTAAAAGCTTTAGTACAAGAACTTTACGACAGTGGCTGAGTTGCCGTAGGAGAAACAAGAGCTGAAGGAAAAGATGGTTGAAAAAAAGCAGACTCAAAAGATTGGGAAAACAGAAAACATTTAAAGTAGCTAATAAAGCCCTAGTATAGAAACACTTTGAATACAGGACAGGAAACGGGATCAGAAATACGCTGCCACTCTAGAACGCACTTTCTAACACATACCTGTTTGCCACTAAGCTGGTAAAAGGAAAGTTTCTGACCCCAGTCTGCCACAGCTAAAATGTCATTGCGTTCCTCTCTAACAAAAATAAGAAAAAGAAGAAATAATTATCTAGTAAATCTACAGCGATTTATTAATATGTTTCTTAGAGCAACACAACCACAGAACAGGACAGCAGCTCGAAGTTCACATTGCTCTCTGAACAAACCACACACTGAGAGGACAGCAGATACACCTTGCCATCTAAAGCGGAGGAAGACGGCTACGCCAGCAGCGCACACGACGACGCCAACGGTCCCTTAAACAGATGAAGCACCTGGGGCTGGATTCTGCCCTTGGCTACAGTAGTACGGAGCCACCATAACATCAGCCGAGCAAGAGTGAACTACAGGGTGAGAGGCAGGGGGGAGAAGTTGTTCCTGCGAGACCAGCAGAAGCAACGCTTCAGGTCTCAAATTCGTTAGCTTTGGTACTCTGACATGAGCCGTTCAGCTTGGAGCAAAACATGAGAGTCACCTCCTCCACAGGTTCTCGCTTGGGAAGAAGGGAGGCTGTAACCCGAACATTCTGCTGCAAAGAACGCCTCTGGCCAGACACTGAACAAAACACAGGCTGAAGAGCTGTTCAGTGAGCACCGTCCCTTTGCTCAGTGCATGATGCATGCACCCGCGGGGAAAAGCAACACACTATCACATACTCCAGAGCTACCTCACACTGAACACATACTAGCAGAATAAATTAGCACCGTACAGGCAACTATTCATCTAGAACTTCCTAACTTTTGAGTATCTGATTTAATGCCCTGAATAATACTCTCTGCCCTCAGTCCTTTTTGTAAATCTCTGTTATAGGTAATATAGAGAGAGATGCTTCTTTGAAGTTTCACTCGCAAGTTGAAATCCAGAGGTCTCTTCTTCCTCATGGTCTTCTCGCTCTGACCGACTATACTGCCTATTGCAGGGCCTGGCAGTCAGTACTGAAACCTCCTCTAGACAGCTGTGAACTGACTCCTCTTGTTCATCTGCTCTACTCCAAAAATTCTCCCACCTACTACAGTAGCAATTATTTATTCACAGATTTGGAACAATATTCCCTCTGAACTGAAGTGAAAAAACTCTCTCCCTGTGTATCCAAACAGAACCTGCCCCCCCAGCCAAAAAAACACCCAAACAACGACCAAACCACAAAACCAATACAAAAGAAAACAGAAATGTTTTTTGAGATATGGTGAGGCCGCACCTCAAATCCTGGGTTCAGTTTTGGGCCCCTCACTTTGAGACAGACACTGAGGGGCTGGAGCGTGTCCAGAGAAGGGAACGGAGCTGGGGAAGGGTCTGGAGCACAAGTCCTGTGAGGAGCGGCTGAGGGAGCTGGGGGTGCTCAGCCTGGGGGAGAGGAGGCTCAGGGGAGACCTGATCGCTCCCTGAAAGGGGGATACAGAGAGGTGGGAGTTGGTCTTTTCTCCCAAGTGACAAGCGATGGGTAAGAGGAAACAGCCTCAAGTTGTGCCAGGGGAGGTTTACATTGGATATTAGGAAAAATTCCTTCCCGGAAAGCGCTGTCAGGCATTGGAACGGGCTGCCCAGGGAGGTGGTGGAGTCACCATCCCCGGAGGGATGTAGGAGACATGTGGACGAGGTGCTCAGGGACATGGCTTAGTGGTGGACTTGGCAATGCTGGGTTAACAGTTGGACTTGATGATCTTAAAGGTCTTTTCCTGCCTAAATTTTCTATGATCCAAGTGGAATTTTTCCCAGTTTCTCCATTCAATTAAAGACTGGCAGCAAAGCCAAAACCCCAGTATATTATCACTTAAAAAAGGTAACTGTACTTGGCATTAATCTGTTTCAGCAGGGATAAAAGTCAAGTTTCTGCAACCAATAAACCCAAGATTACCTATTCAGCACAAAAAAAAGGAAGGATGAAATTATTTACCTGGACGGATTCCAACAAATTGACCATATTGGAGATGAAGCACCCCCTGTACGCTCAATTTTAACTTTCTCCTCTCCATTTTTATTCCTTATGCTGACAATGCCGTTGAACATCCCCAAAGCAAGGTACTGGCCATCATTTGTCCAGCTGATAAAACACACACATACTGAAGAGCAAACTACTAAAAACAAGCAGCAGGAAGGTAGGATGGTACAGCATACTCAAATAAGGATGATAAATAGAAATATACTTCTAAGAGGGAGTTCTGGGAGATAGCCAGTAATCCTACAGTTTGTTTATGCATCTAAATCCACATTTATGGCAACAGCATGCACTACAGCAAGAACATTTTATTATACACACAGAAATAAAAAAATATGTAGAAATAAAAAAAAAAGCTATCATCTGCTTGCTATAGTTCTAACATGTGCGAAGTAACATACATTTTGGGGGATGACAGTGCTGGCAGCAGACCAGACTGCTTTAAAAGCCACATTTAGAACCGTGATCAGATAAAACCGGATGGTGCTGGGGCAGAGAAGGCCTGGTTTCTATTCTTGTCTCTACTGCAGCGAGATGGATGACTTTACACAAATTAAATGTACCCTTGCTTCAGGTCCCCCATAACAAGAATATGTTCTTCTACTGGAAATACCAACAACACAGAAGATGAACAGCTCTATAAACAAAAAATGTCATTATTTTTCCTCATTTCACTGTTACTGCTCAAGATGGCTAAACGGAGAGAGAAGTTAGGGCACTTGCTCAACACCAGAACACCTCTGACACTTTCAGAATTCAGCTATTAACGTTACCAAACAAAAAACAAACCCCTTTGCTATTAAAAAAAAAGGGAAGGAAAAAGAAAAAAGCTCTCTCTGAGAAGACTACACAAGAAAGAACAAATCACCTCTGATAAATATTAGTCATATTCCTACTGGAGCATTATAAATGCCACACGGGTATTTTAATGACGCGACG
>NW_010250735.1:0-4035 GCF_000690775.1 Eurypyga helias | reverse complement strand
CACGACGCTACTGAACAGAAAGGTGGCAGAGCCTATCTCATACTACCAGGTACTGTTTCTGCATACAGAGCTATTTTACTTTTTTCCCTTTAAGCTTGCATATGATTTTGAATTGTTTGTACTGAAACTAACTTAAATGACACAGATAAACCTTAAAACTTACCTACAGCAAGTAATCTTACTGCTAGTTTTGTGTTTCGAGACTGACTTCTGTTCGGGAGACCACAAGCCTTGATTAAAGCAAACAAAAAGCCAAAGTAAATTACAAGTTAGCGCTCAGCTAATAGAAACCAATATTGTCAGACAACTCAGCAGGGACTTCAGGGGGATCAAAGTCTCACCCACTGCTAGAAGGATGTTTAAATGTGTATTATTATTTATCAGTAAATGGGGGAAAAAATGTCCATGTAAATAATAAAGGGGGTGTCTCTGCAAAAAAAAAAAAAATCTCAGTAACAAAGTAGTACATTTCACCCTGTGGTGCCTCACCACAGTCCTTTCCAACTCAGTTTAAATGATTGAAGTATCTAATGTTACTGAACCTTAGGTACCTTTACACCTCATCTCTTCTGGATATCAAGAACTGTACATATCCATAGTTAGCTGAGTTATCCAACTTCAATAGAACTGGCTGGCCTAATGGAAAAGTTAGACAAAGAAGACGTACCAAAATCACTGGAAGAGCAGGATGCCAACTGATGAGTAAGAGGATTGTAGGAAAGGCACTGTATAGAGTCATTATGCCTAGAATGAAGTTACAATCATATTTCAGTAAATCATTCTTAAATGCCCCCTTTTCTGAGTTTCAGCAAGACAGCCAAAAGATTTGCCAGATGCCAGAAATAATTCGATCAGTTTATATTCCATCAAATTAATCTGCAATTACTGTAAACTAAATCAGTAATAAGCCTTTAAAGAATTGTCTCCAAGTGGCAGGATTCACTGTATTTCATAGAGAGGAGCTAAAAATGTAGGTAGGTGGTGGTTTGTGAAATATAATCAAAGGTTATACCCAGGCTCTAAAACAGGCATGTGGGTGTACGCTCCTACGTACCGACCAGCACTAAACGTGCACACACCTTCAGAAACGGAATTTGAAGATGCCGCTTAAGAGGGCTGACATAAAAACAAAGCCAGAAGATGGAAATACACCAGAAGTATCAAACCTTAGCTTTAATTTGGCCTTTGAACCAAAATTACATTATTTCTGTTTATTCTACAAGATCAGTCATATTCTGTCAATCTGTACAGTTCTTTCAGTTCTCTGCCAGCCCTCTAATTTCAGAGATTTAACTAGACTTCCCCGACCCCCCCCCTTTTATGCCTTTAATTGCTTTCCTGTCACATTCTGATACTTCAACTGTTCTTTTCCTTTCCCCTCTCCTATTACCCCCTGGCACTCCTCTGACCTTAGCCTTCTTCCAAATCCAACAGCACGTACTCTTTGACAGCAGAAGTGCATAATCAAAGTCCGTTTTTGAGAGGCACAGAAATCAAAGGCGTCACTTACGTGTATTTCAGAATTCCTTCTAACTTTGAAGTCCAAATTATCACGCTTTTATCAGCCGAGCCAGATGCGAAACGTTTGCCTAGGAATTAAATATAATTTAAATCCCACACATACAAGAATCACTTTCACTCCAAATACTCCATCAAAGAGAGAGCAAGAAGTTCTTGAACTTGACAAGGCTCAAGAAATAAAGGGCCTAACACTGCAAGGGTCTTGACGTGACCGTGCATCTCCAGTTGCGAGGAACTCCGACGACTTCGCTATTCCCGCAGAGCGCGCCTCGTTAAAGCCCAGCAACGCAAACAAGCGGCCAGTCTTTCCCACCCTGTCAGTCACGGGCTGCAGAATTTAGCTAAGAGTGTCAAGGGAAAATGGTACGTTTTCACAGGTATCACCTGTGCCTTGAAGAGCAGTGTCTGAGAGGAAGTCCTCTGAATCCATGGACGGGAAGTCTCCACAGAATGAATATCAGAGGCAGTGAAAGCATTGGAGGCAGAATAAGGTCTGTAGGGAGCATGGTAATGTGGGAAGTATCAGACGACTGGGAAGCTTTGGGATAGAGAACTATGGGAATAAAAATCAGAGGCAGGTGGAGTAATAGAAGCGGGATCTCTGGGGTAAGCCTGCTCCTCACATCCCCACACACATATCAACGTAACCATCACTGCAGTAGAAGGGAAAGGGAAGTGGGGACTACATTTCTTGAATTAACAGGTAGCCTTACATGTAAAAGTACAGTACTTCTGCATGTAGCATTTGCAGGGCAGCTCAAAGCCTCCATTAAAACCCAAACAACCAAAACACCACACTCCGACACGTTCAAAATGCTGAAACAACTTTGATTTCTCTGTGGATCAACTGGCAATAAGGAAGAAAGGCACTTTACAAACCAGACTAACAAAGGCCCCCCCCAAGTGATATTTACCATCTTTAGCATAAGCCACACAGTATACAGTGTCCTTATGTCCTTTCAAAGGCTGAATTAAGGTTCCATCAGAAGTATCATACACCTATTTAAATAGAGGGAAGAAAACACACACATACAAACAAAACCCACACATTAAAGAGGACTAGGATGTAAAATTACTGAAGGCCAACAACATCATACGCTTTCTGTGTTTGCTTTCTGCATAACAGAGTCCTCTCAAGACAAAACATTTGAAAGCGCAGAAGCAGCTTTCCTTAACGCTTCTCAGAATGAAAGAAGACTCCACATTAGAAAACTATATACACAAAAGACATTTCTAAACAGCTCATTTGGGCAGCTTGCTTCACTCTGCCACATCAGATGTTTAAACACCATAAATAAGTGGAAAGGACCATCACTAAATACACCATTCTGCCAGCACTGAAAATTATGAAGCTTGCTGTCCTGCAGTTCTGAGCTACACCTCTACAACCGTGCCACCCACCCACCCATCGTTTCTACACCTGCCCCATCCGAAAGCTTTGCAGGAGCAGGGAGCCGTGCGGTCCCGAGCTGCTCTTGCCGATGGGTTAGCAGCAGGCACATGGACGCTGGGAACATCAGTCTGAGTTTCTTTCCCCTTTTCACAGGGATCTGCATGAAACTGTAACAATGCAGTATTTGTGTAATGTGCCGTTGTGGTAAGTTTCCATGCAGGTGAACGGATTTCAAACCACGGGGTGAGAGGTGCAAGAGGACGAGATGATGCAAGACAATTAAATATCGTTACTTTCGGCTATAGGGCTTAAAACTTTCTAAGACACATTAAAAAGCTTCCAAACACTTTACAGTTAGCAAGCATTAATACATATGTAGATATCAGGCTGGACTAGTAGAGATAAGAGGATTTTTGATAGGTTATATTCATAAGTTAATGTGAAAGAAATCACATTCATACAGCTGTAACTGCAAGAGGAAAAAGAAAAGTTTCCCTACCAGCAGTCTATTTCCAGCAGCAATTATCAACTGAGTTCCATCCGGTTTGAATGCAAGATCATAAATACTAAATGAAAAAAAAAAAAACCACAGAAGACACCCCACCCCAAGAAAATCCTGTATTAGTAGGCAGATGTATTTCCTTAAACGTCAAGCCACTAACTGCATACTTCAGAGTGTATCATGTATCGCTGGGAAAACTCCCTAGAGCAGATCCCTGTGTGACCATCTCCCCACACTCAGCCCAAGCACCGGCCACCGGCCAGGCTCCAGGCCTGGACCCACCGGGACAGGAGGCGTGGGGGTGCCTGCGGCTGGGGCAGACCCACAGGGCGCAGGCTGGATGCCGAGCGCCCCGAGGTTTCGCCTTACGCGATCCCCGGTATCGAGCAAGAGGCCGCAGGACGTGCACCCACCCCCCCACACCCAGCCCAGGCACCGGCCACCGGCCAGGCTCCAGGCCTGGACCCACCGGGACAGGAGGCGTGGGGGTGCCTGCGGCTGGGGCAGACCCACAGGGCGCAGGCTGGATGCCGAGCGCCCCGAGGTTTCGCCTTACGCGATCCCCGGTATCGAGCAAGAGGCCGCAGGACCCAGCGGCTGCTGCCCGCAGGTGGCCCGT
>NW_010250734.1:0-45683 GCF_000690775.1 Eurypyga helias | reverse complement strand
TATGATTCTATGATTCTATGTAGTATTGATAGAGGTCATAACTGGGCAAGTATTTGTGTTCTGTATGTGTGATGTGATGATGTTTCTCTGGGTCAGACCTGTGTGTATCACAAACAGATTTTGAGTGTGTTATATGATCACGTCAAGGGCTTTGGAGGACAAAATCCTATTATTTCAGTCAAAATTGGAAGGGAAAAGTTAATATATATTGAAGTACTGATACCTAATTAGGAGATAAACATCTCACCTCTGTAGTTGTCTGTAGGGGAAAGACCTGACTGATAGCAGCTATTACCACCTTCATGACTTGAAGATAAGATCTTGGAAAGCTTGTCTTTTTCCTCATGTTTCATTTAGTCCACTTTCATCCAGATTATGCCGTTTTACGTCTTGTAGTAGAGTAACTCACACACAGCTCAGTTCTGTTAATTATTTCAGTATTTTTGTAATGGTGGTTCCCTGGAAGAGGAGAAACAAAGGAATGACTTAGGGAGAAAAAAGAAAACAAAATTATATGGATGGGGGTGTACAAAAAGCTTCTGGAATGGCAGAGCTTTTGGCAGGGAATGGATGAAAAGATTTCAGCATGTGAAGATAAAATCAGATTACATATGATCTCTGGTAAGAAGGAGTAACAGAAATAATATCCTAAAATGGAGGCCTGGGAATAGTAGCAAGAGAGCTTGTAGGAAAAAAATGCCAAATGCAAGGAACTTCTCATATGTACAATGAATTTGGCCAAGGCATTCTTTCCCTTCCTCAGTACATCTATATAAACATCATACATAAACACAAACATACATTTCTTACTAGATGTCACTGATCCTCTATCATGCCTTTAATTAATTGTTCAGAAATACTTAGGTTGCACAACTTCGTGGCCACTTCTTATTAAAATCTGTTTCTTCAGGGCTCGACAATATTTTAATCTAATAAGCACATGTACATTATAAAGGTTCAAAATGCCAGACTCTTTATGTAAGTAGTGTACAAGCTTAGACAAAGTAATAAATGGCTGCCTGCATTTTACAGCTTCATTTTCTTTACCACACCTGGGTGAAGAATCACATTACTGAACTCAGAGTTTCTTCTCCTGTTTGTTATTGTTCTTCCTCTTATGAAGTACATCCTTATCCTGCCTGATTTTAACCAGTTGCTTTGTCTTTATTTTATCCTGCAGTTAGATTAAACACCTTTGCCAAGAAAATATGATCCACTCTTCCTCTCCCTTGCCTGAGCTTCATTTCTTTCTTTTATTTCTTCATGCGTTCTTTCTGAGTTCTTCAGGCCTCTTGAGGGAGAAGATCCAGCTGTAACACATAGGCTTTTTTCTACTTGTAAGTATAGTCCAGTACCCCAGACTTCCTCCTCTTCAGGCTAGGTTGGCTGTCCAGCTTTTCCAACTTCCCACTGTTTCACCAAGTTTCCACTTGAATGGGTTGCCTTCAGTGTTTGGTGAGTCTTCATTTAATTCCTAAATCAAACTGTCATTTTGATTCAGTCTTGAAGTATTGTTCATGGTGGGGGCTAGGTAACTTCTGAATATTTGGGTTTTGTCTCCCTAGTATAATTAAGCAATGTTAGGTAGCCAAGAAGTCTCTATCAAAGTTGGATTTCCAGAGAAAACTGTCTGAAGTGAGTGCTGCGTGTTTTAAGAAGTGAGGTCATAAAAGTGACATTTGCTTGAACTTGTTTACGTCCAGCTACTTTTTGTCTAAAACAATATTAAAGAAGCTTTAGGTATTTATTTTTTTTTAATATTTACCACTCAAGAAATTTCTAGGAAGTTTCTCAAATCTGAAGTTTGAATTCACTATATAAATCTTGCAGGTTGGCCTTGGATTGTTGAAGTAGAGTATTAGTTCTCTGAGGGGGTAATGTAGCCATGTTGCTTATTTCATAATCTATTATGTATGTACTACCTATACTTTGTTTATTTTCAACTATTTTTTAAAAAGTACAGGAATGACATTAAAAATGGTTGACCATTTTACAAAATGACACGATACTTTATGAGCTGTTAGAGAGAGGGGGATATAGGAATGTGTATGTCCCATATAGAAAGGAGACCCTGTTCTTCTTCAATAATTTGCATACAAGGATATAGGCATAGCTAGAAATTAGTATTACTCTTATGAGTAATATTTCCATCCCTGGAAATCTTAAACTGAGGTTATAAAAGAAACATCTCTAGAAAATTATTTTTCTTGTGTTGACAACATCTCAAGATGTTTTGACAAATGAAGTGCCATATTTATTTTCAAATACTGTTGTGCTCAAAGTGCTCTGAATTATTTTATTTCCCTTGCAATCCTGTCTTTGACCTTAAATCAAGTGCTGAAATTTGAATATTCTGTCAGACTTCTTCAGCAACAACTTTTTTTGGAGAACTATGACTGGTAGTTGTGGGGCATCAGTCATTATTAATACATTTTGGAAAACTTTGCCAGTGGGTTTATGATACTGTGCTTGTGCTCTCAAGTAGTTTTAATGCTTATTGCCAACATATTTAGCAGTCTGAAAGCTAGGAGTCTGTCCATTCTGGCACCATTCAAGATGCAATTCTTGTGTATTTTGATTTTACCAATTACTACATTTCTGAAAGTAGGCAAGTATTTACCTGGTATGATCTGTAATGAAAACCAACATATCAGTGATGATGTTCTGCAGATACAGCTGTTTCCTGTGACTGTAGTGCTGGGCAGTAGTAATGTGGAAGAGAAATTTTAAATCATCGTGTTCACCTGGTCCCATGAAACTTCCTACAAGGATTTGATGTGTTCCAAATTGGGCTATTTAGGCAACCTCTGATGTCAGTTATATTTCCCTGAATTCATTGAAGTGAATGTGGTCTGTCTCATTTCTTGTCCTGAAATTCTAATGCAGCATGACAATGTAGAGTTAAATGCTTGATATGCTTCTTTAGAGGATAGCTGTATTTCTGAGGAGTGATAACTTTGGTTTGCACTGCATGTTTTTATTTTCCCTTAAAATATGTGAAGAGCCTTTGAGATTAAACTCACAATATGAAATAAGTATTATTATTAAAGTTAGCATGTTGAACCAGAAGGAAACCATCTTGAAAATTCTGTATTGTAAGAGAAAATTCAAACATCAGTAAACATTATAGCTACCAAGTGCTGTATATAAAGGCAAGTCCAGGTATTCAGTAAGATGACCTTTGCCTCTCAGGTATTTATTTGCAGGAGCATAGACAATCCTGTCATACTTAGAAACATCAGTTTTCCACTTCTAAAATTGTGCTGTAAACCTGGGGCTCACAATTTTTCTGTCATTGGATTTGCAGAGGGACAGCTTCCCTGCATGTTTACCCACAGCTTTCCTGCATGTGGAATATAATTAAACAACTACTTAGAAAGGGTGTACTGGACCCAATAGGCATGGGTTAACAAGTTGTAATTTATGGAAAGTAATCCAGCATCACAGTTGTCTTGTGAATCTGCCTATGTGCCAATAAAAGAGGCCAACTTTGCTAATACATTCATGACTGTAGAGTTGCTAAACTGCTACAGTTATGTATGCAGCTGGGACTTTAGTCAGATTTTAAAACATATACAGAAGTTAAAAGGCTACTTTTGTTATTATGATTACTGGAAGACAGAAAAAAAAAGATGTTTTCATGTAGGTTTGCTGGGTGTTATTTGGTCTGAAGTTTTCATTTTATTTTGCAGTGTCAGTGCAACAGTTTACCATAAAATGATTAAAAATTGATTAGAAACATTGGTTGCTTCAGTCTGCAGAGCATGTTCTTCAGACCTGCATATATGTTTAACAAAACAAACAAACAACAAAAAAAAAAGAGCAGAAGGATTATTTCTTCTGCATTCACAGAGAGGTCCCTTTTCTCAGTTTTACACATCCACACTCTATTCAGTTAAGTAATTGCTGTCCCCTTATCTCACATACCAAGCCGAGTTCAGCATCTGGAAAAGCTTAAGAACTCAATGCATCAAATTATCCTGCTCAAACTGTTGTTTATTGCAGGCCATTTTGTCCTGTCATCTCTGTGACATAATGTCAAAGATTTTCTTTCTGTTGTCTTCAGCTTCCAGCATCTGCAGGGATCTGATATGCTACCTCTGCATTACACAGGGGGAAACCAGCAAACAGTCACGGTTAGGGCAGCAAGCCAGATAACTGCAGGTATTGGTAACTTCTGGTGCTGCATTGCAGTGGTGCCTTCTATTAGAGCTCACATTTCACACTTCTCAGCCATTCAGCCATTTTGGTGCATTTCCTAAACCTTCTGACTTCCCATGTGATGGGCTGTTCTTGACCATCTTTTCTCTTTTACTAGAATGTTAAAAAATGTGGTGGCATAAAACCTTAGAGCTTTGCTAGGCATGTACTTCCTCTCTCTCCATTTAACAGTTTACATAGTGGTTTCCCCTAGATGACATAAACTCTTTTGCACATGTTAACGAAGCTACACAGAACCTTTGTGGAGGTGGAAATCCTGTCACAGGATTCTCAGTTCTCAAGTGTTCAATTTTATTGTATTGCTCTGTTACACCTTTTTAATTTTTTACTGTTATATTAACTGCAATGTCTGTTCAGTCAGCTAGTCTTCTACTTCAAGCTGAGACTCAGCAGTGGGAATGCAGTGTTGCACTTTATTGTTGCATCTTTAAACTAATGAAAAATACTATGGGTGTATGCATTTTAAAGTACTTTAGTTTATATTTGTACAGAATTCATCTATATGCACCTGTTCATTTTAAGCAGTATAGGCCTCTCTGTCTATAGGTCTTCTGTTATAAAAATGTCCTGAAATATAAAGACACAAGTACCTTCAAGCATCTTCTGAAATCATAGGTTTGTCACTAAATTATCTTCTTTAGATGTTCAGACTCATTCAGACTCTAACTCAGCCCCACTCCACTGGCCATGTAATGAGCTTACATCCTTAATATTGGCACTTCAAAGCACTGCTTGTGCCTACAGTAAGTGCTTTCCTGCCCAACAACTTTTCTTTGATTTTAGCTTGTGAAATATTGTAATATGTTGAGTCTCAGAAAGTCTCACATAAAGGGTGACTTGTTTACCTTCTCTAGACTTCATAATCTGTGGCTTGAGGGATTTACCAAGTTGTTCTTGGTTATGCAATTAGGCACATCATGGCTGAATTTGAAGTTCCCGTATGCTATTCAGACTAATATGACCATGCTGTATGTAAATAAGTGAATGGAACCTGTGCTTGCTATCAAGTGTTTCAGACTATTTCTTTGCATAAAAATATCTAAGAACTGATAGTAAAGAATGTGTCATGTAGTTCTTATTAAGGTTGTTAAAGGGACTCTTCTTAAAAGCGCTATCTGTAACGCACCCTACTGTATTGTAGTTATCTACTTTAAAAAAATAACATTATATTTGGAAACTAGAATATAAATAATTACCTTAAAATTTCTCTGACAGTATCACTGTAGAGTCTCATTTGTGCAGATACTGACATTATGTGCTCAGCACTAAAAATAATTAAAAAAAAAAGTTGTTTCTGTTTCATTATGGATCTTGATTTGCTGCAGAAGTTGGAGATCCGAGCTCAGAGTTTAACATTAGAGATTCTCATGAAATTCTGAGGGGTTATTCAACTAGTATAGCAGTTTCAGAGATGACAAATGCTTCTTCCTGTGTTTGCCATTTGTACTTCTTAGAAATCAGCAGTATAGAAAATAATTCCACAAACGTAATGTTTTGTTTATTAATTCTGGGGCTCCATAAAAGTAAATAATTGGATGTAAGAACACAGAGGAAGATTACGTTTCACAGTTAAATGTGATTTGGCACCCTAAAGGGTAGCTAAGTTAATTTGGCACATACTAATAATTCTTTTTTCTTTCTGCATTCATTAAAATTAAACTTTGCCTTCCTATGGTGTGAAAATTTGATGGGTCTCAAATAACAGGGACCAAAAAAGTGATTAGCATGTTATCTTTAGATATTCAGAAATACTTGACATTCTGAATAAGGATTTCGTGGTTGACATCTCTCTGAGAAGAGAATGGTGAATTAGAAATTGTTTCCTGCCAAGGTTTATATAGTAAGATTTGCTCTTGCTGCTTTTTTATCTATCAAGGATCCCTAGCAAGAAAGCCAATTCCGAAACTTAGTTAAAACATAGCACACTAGCAACACAAAAAATACTTTCCAGCATATAAACTAAGCAAAAATAAACAATGTAATTCATCACGTATCATGTAAAGAACACCGGGAGCCTAGGTGTCCAGTACCATATGCTGTCCTCCCTTAACTGAAGAAATGCTTATAAGGAGTAAAAATTCCATCTCAAGTCCAGTTTGTCACTGATTGTTGCTTGATGTGTGAACAGAGCAGCCAAGTCATCAGGCACTGTGTTTATGAATGTGTGTTCTTGCAGATATTCAATTTGGAACATTTAACTCATTGTATTTAAATTATTGCTTGAAGAAGAAATATTTAGGGGGAGAAATCAACAAGTGTGTGCAGGTTTTTTGTAGAAATCCACTATGCTGGAAGAGGGAACTTGTATTTCACACATGCTATTCAGTCTAATGAATCAACTCTGTTTTTCTGTTAAGGTGACTGAATCTGCATAGCCTGCAGGAGGGGGAGTAGGGCCCTGAGTAATGTTCAGTACAAAAAAACCTAGTACACCTGTCTTCCTCTTGGCTTTCTACTACAAGGTGATCCTTAAAGGATAATGTGCTTTTTGTGGCTTTTTTGTTTGTTTTCTTAGGGGGTTTATTTGGTCATTGGATGTTGCATATGGTATGTGAATTACCTTGAAGAGAGATTGGTCTTAGAGGACCACATCATAAATAAAAATGGAGATGATTTCTCACCTAATGAGTTTCTGAGAAATGTGCTAAATGTATTTGATTCTTTTTAACCTAAGCTCTTGAATTCAAGTTGAGGGTGATAAAAATTAGTGCTTTGAAAAATAGTCTTGGCTAGTTTTATTTTGGACAGAATTCTGGGGCCTTTTTCTGATCACTTGTGCTTAAGTGGTCCCTGACACCATACAGATTAGAAAACCAATTAGTATTTTCTGCAAAATTCATTTCATTCACTTCAATTCACACAGACTCAAGTGGAGATGAGAACAATTGCATCTACTGTTCCTTGAGTGTGAGAAAGAAAATTACTTTGATTATTTAAAGAAATAAAATGAAAACAACGCAAGCAGATTGCTGATAAAAGTGGAAAGAATGGTAGACAGGCTTCAGGTACTGAGGAACATGGTTGAAGTTGATGGCACTGAAGAAAGAAAGAAAAAAAGGTTTTATTTTAAAATACAAAAATTTTACTTAAAATAGAACAATCCAATTCTATGACTTTCAGGATGAAATTGGACATTCTTTCTTATCTCGGAAACACCTCAAAGGAAGCTCAGGGGCATTTGAATGCCATGTGGCATTTGAAGGCATGACGCTGCAGCAGAAACCTACATTAGGGGTAACCAAAGTAGTAATAATTTTAAGAAAATTTTTAAATGCAGGCTGAGAAGGACTTTCATTTTTAAAATGTCATTCCTATTCAAACTAAACAATCCTAAAATGAATCTATGGATGGAAAAAGATTATTTATATATAGTATATGATGCAATAATGAAGGCTTGTGTGGCACCGAATTTTTGTCGCGTATTGATTGGTCTGGTTTTACCTGACCCATACACTGAGGTTCCTTGACAGGTGGTTTTGTCTGACTATCTTCTGAAGGTGCTGTGCAACCTCATTACTTCTTGGGGTTTGGTTTTTTGCTTATTTTTTCTTTATCAGTCTTGTGATTTCTCTTTATTTGTCATCTCCAGATTTCTAATGTTAATTGTTCTCAGAGTTAAAAAATCTTTCTTTAATTTTACATCTAGAAGAGAATACATTAGCCCAGATCCACTGACCACAGAGCAGAACATTGCTCACATGTGATTGTCCGTTTTTCTGTGCATTTTGTTATTTTCAATACAGGCAAAATAAGCATTAGAAAATTGTAGACATTTCTTGTTTAATGTAGGTTTATTTTAATAACTTTCAAAAGGGAGATGGTGGGGTGAGATAGTCTTAGTAGTTTTGGTTGTGAGAGTAAGAAAATACAGGTTAATTTCTCTGGGGGCCTGTAGCAATGTATAGGCTCAAGTGCTCAATGCCATACTCACAATATAAATGCTATGTGTATTTAATCTGAAATAATGTAAGCCTGTGTTAATTTCCACTACTGTATCATGTTACAAATTTATGTCCAGTGTTCTGTTCTCCCAACAATCTTTTGTATCACTGTTGCTTTCCAAGTTTCCCAGACACCATCTGTGTTTCAGATTACATTTTTCCAAATAGATTAGTTGACATTTTCAGATTGGGGATCTTGTTTTTCTCTACATAGTTCTATTTGTTCTCTTACTGGTGTTTGCATATCCCCTCCATTTTAACTTCCTCTGTGAATTTCAAGACTATATTACTTCCTTTTCCAGATCATGTATGAATATATTAAAGATGGATGTGTAACTGATAGCTGAAATTTTCCATCTGACACTTCCAACAAACCTGAGATATTGCAGCTTGTCTCTTATAAACAATTTTCCTTCCATTACCAGGACATGCCAATATTCTTGTCCCAAAAAGATAGATACAAAATCTTATTCAATGATAATTTGTGCAATATTGTGTTAAGTGCCTTACCAACAAGTATTTATTGTACGTACAGTTATTCTCTTTCACCCTAATTTTTGATCATGTACTTATAGTTTTTCTCTTTCATCCTAATTTTTGATCACTGTTAAAAAAAAACAGCAAGACAACACCTAACAAACCAACTTACTGTATCCCTCACCCCCCACATACCACTCCTTAGTAAAAAGAAAGCAATTGGCTGTTGAGCTTTTTTTCCAATTGTATGTGCTCATTTTTGTAAGGCATGAGTTTTGATAATCCGAATTCCACCGAGTCCATGTGGTTAGTGTTAATCTGTTAAGTAGCCACTTGTGATGATCAACTTCCATCTGAAGGTCTGCAAGTGACAAGGGATAAACAAGCCCTTGAGGACCCTGTTGAACTGGGTTTTCACTGAACTTCGGATCTTTCTTCAGCTATTTTAAGAGGAAGGTTTTCTTTAGAGGAAGCTGTTTGGTAGGAGCAGCTTGATTTTTTGAAAATTACTACCAAGCTTTCTCCTCTCTTCCAAAATATTTTAGGATATGAGAATTTTTGATATGGTAAGCACTCCATGTTTGTGACTGGATATTTAATTGTGAATTTTTTAGACGTAATTTTTCAAGTACTTCTTGCAGGACAGTTATCTAGATAAAGTTTACATTGTTCCCAGCAGTCAGGTCTTTTTTTTTTTTCATTTTTCGTAGTAATTTTTAAATGTCTAGCTGAATAAGTAGTCCACTATCACCTGAGCATTGAGATGCTAACAAAACATTTGACTGCTTTTGATCCCTTTACTCCAGAGGTAGTATCTATTAATAAGCTATGGACACAGTACTTAAAATGAATTTATTTTGCTGTCCTTTAAACAGAGGACAACTTCCAAATGAACATCTCCTAAATTCGCTCTCGTCACACATCTTGACTTTTTAGAAGAAAAGTTTTTTTCAATTTTTTTTTTTTTCTCAAGTAATTATATATCCACTTTGAGTCTGCAATGGAGGTTGGGCAAGGTAAGTACATTTACCCTGCATTATCTATAGAGAGCATAATCTCTCTGTATGCTCAGTAGTCTCATTGCTTTTGAACATGTGATTCAGGAAGACTGTATGTTCTAATACTGGTCCAGTCTTGTATGTAACTATGATGGGTATCTGAAATAGCATGTGTTCTGTTTGCAATTGTATTAATTTAATTTTGTGTGCCCAGTTTACCTAGCAAGTTTCATAACACTTCTATGAAGATATAAATAGTAAATACCTGATAGTAGCAAAGTCAGTGAGGGGTGCCTTATCACCAGTCTCTCTAGGAAAATCCAGGGATAATTCATGAGTTCTGAACTGAGCCCTTCAGCAATGACTCATTTTTGTTCTACAACTCTGAAGGGTCAAATTTACATCCCAATTGAGTATACCTACAGATTTTATTATCTTTAAAAATCTGTAGCAGGCTTGCTGACTACAGCTTAAGTCTCTTCATAGTGAATAGTTACACAAAGTCTTTTTAAATTACCAAAATTATTAATTACTTTGAAAGATTTCTTCTAGCAAAAAGTAGATAGCTTCTAAGCTGTATGACTGTACTTGCAATAATCAGCTTCCATAGGTCAATAAAATGCTTCAGAGTTGAATTAGTAAGCAGACAACCATCATTGCTGCATGTACTTAGATGGAATGGAAGTTACTGCTTAATTATTCCATTTAAGACTGGATGGAAAAGAGGTCATTATGGGTTTAAAGCTTTACTTTTGATTTATGTGGCTTGGAATTATACTTACAAAGAAAAGAGCTTTTCTCTTTGCATAAATTAATTTAAAATCATAGACTTTTGAGTGCTTCTCAGAAAGTAAATGGAATTCTGATTAATTTTAGTTCTGCAATTGCAGACTTAGTAATGAACTGAATGTAGACTGAAATAATGAAGAAATTGAAGGGATATTTTGAAGTATGCATGTAAATGTCAGATGGATCTGCCGCACATGTGTTTCTTTCATATGATGCAACCAAATGTTTATGTTTCCAGCCTATATAATAAATTGTGTGCAGTGCCTCCCTCAGCCTCTGTGGCATGTGTTCAAGGTGTGAAAGCCATTATTCTAAAAGTTGTCAGTGGAATTCTAGAAAAGCAGGGAAATATGTGGTATTGCATTTTGTAAAGAAGCAATCTGTCTACTTCCAAGTGTCACATTTTTGTGTCTGATTTATTGCCATTGCATCCATATGTACAATACATGTGCAGCCCTGGGACACTTGTACTGAGAAATCCAACATTCTTCAAATCAAATAATTGTATAGGATGTCCTTCTGTTTTGAAATTGATTCCTTTTGAGTAAACATATGATCACAAATATTTATGTAATCTGAACGTCAGGTGTATACAGTGTGAGATACTGAAAAACACAACAGTCTTCCTACTCTGATCTTAGTATTTCCTAGTGAGAATTTTGTGCGCACTATCCATTTTCCCATGTGTATCATACAGCTTCTTTACAGCAAATATGATCTTTAAAGAAAATAATCATTAGGAAGGTTGCTGATTATTTCCCTCAGTCTATCATAAAATCAAAATTAATTTAAATTATGTGGGTTTTTTCCTATGTGTTTACTAATATTCTCTTTAGAATATATCAAAGTGCTAGATATTGAGTCCATCTTTCTATCTTTTTTATTTTTGAATTGTTTATTTAAACCGATCATTTGTTTTTAACTGCCTCAAGCAAATGTATGAGAAATAGAAATCAGTTTCAAACAATGAGAGGAGTGAAAACAAGTAGGTTCTGCTTTGATCTTGATTCAGACTGATTCTGTGAAAATATTGGCTGTTGTTACTTGAGATATCTTGCCCCATCTTATCCTAAATGACGAAAATGTTATTGAAACTTAAATGGCTAATGTGAACTCAGTTTTACTGTTTGGTCTGTTATTTCAGTAACACACACAAGAACAATAATACGGTACTTCAAAAATTTCATTTAACAGTGAACTTAGAGATAATAGTGACTTTTAGTGTGGATCTTAAAGTAGACCATGCTCAGTTGGAGCAGTCCAAAATGCAATACAGTGTCACTGTAGCTAGGAACTCTTGACGGCCACATAGTGTCTATCAATCAACTACATACTTAGAGCCTCCAGATTACATTCAAGACTGGCGTTATTTGTTATATAATTTATAACTGCTAGTCGTATGTAAAACTGCACTGGATGGATGAGCTGCAGCAGCATTTCAGAATGATTTGCCCAAGGAGGAGACACAGCAGTTTGTGAAAAGAGCAACCTGTGGAATAATAGCTAGAGTCATGGGGACTAAATCAGCTAAACAGAAGTCTACAAAGATCAGGGACCTGTTATTTCTCTTATAAAACATAATGCTATGGGATTAAAAATAGAAAGTGCCTTATATTCAACAAAGCTAACAGGATTATCTTTTTTAAGGACATTAAAAAACAAAAAAGGTAGTTCCATGATAAATGACTGGGTTCAGTTTGCTTAAATCAGACCACCCAACATTAGTATCTTGTATACAGAGTATACGTATTTAACCTCTCACGGACTTTAGATAACACATGCATGGTATATTGTAGCCCAGTTGCCAAAATGAACACTTAAAGATATTTTCTCAAATAATATTGTTCTGGCTGCATGGTGAGCATCCAGCTCTTATCTGTAAAGCCAGTTTGAAGAACAGTGGCAGCTCTGTGTAGGTCTTAGCTGACACCTTCAAACTAAATTTTTTGCTTCACCAATCATAAGTCTGTGTGTTAACAAGCCAAAAAAATGAGATAAAGAAGAGATTTGAGATTACTGTAAAAACTGCAAAAATAAAAGGATTTGCCAGTTCAGAGTCATCTGTCATTTGCCGAGGTTTCAGCATAACCAGAAACTGATGTTTGCTTTGCCATCATTCATCTTTATTTTCAACTAATGTCCTGTACACCACTCCATGCATAGCAGAATAATCGTATTCCTTCTAATGCCCAAGGCATCTAGTGTGTCGTGGGTAAGATGATTACAGTTGCAGTGGCAAGACAAGTACCTAAACACGTTAAATTAACCTTGAAGTCCTCCCATACTTGAAGAACTTGGTTGTTGAAATTTTGCTGCCTGCTGGAACATTTAAAAATCGTGGAAGGGCTGGAGTCAGCCTCTGATGGCCTCATATTTAGATCATAATTCGTCATGCAAGTCACAGTGTAAAAAACGTTATTACTGTATTTGCCAACCTCATTCACACTGGCCTCCTCCTAAGAAGACAGTGCAGCGTTTGATACTGAAACAGAAACCATATTTTGAGACATCTCCTTAGCTGTTTCTGTCCCACTTTACAAGTTGAATGTATTATTACCTCTACAAGCAAAAGGGTAGATTTCCTAGTACAGACAAAAGCATTGTATAAATATAAACCTTCCTGACAGATGTTCATAAATAATTAGATCTTTGCTTCTTTCTGCCACTTTGCTTTTCTTTATCTTTTACCCCATTTTTAAGCAGTGTATTATAGTATAAAGATGAAGGCAACTGTGGTTTGCATATACCCAAATGGTCTGTGTATTTAAAGTCTTATCTGTAGGAACAGGAAGAGCACCGCTGCCCCAGACTGATTCTGCTTTGCCAGAACACTTCAGTGTTTATTTACATGTTCCTACTGACTTCCAGATTTCTTGCTCTGTGGACACCAGAGAAGAAAGAATATCTATGAAACAAGTAATTCAAGGACAACTGTGTGTTTTTTCCATGATGCTTTAGAGGATTAGACTGTATTCTGGCTTCTTCTTTTTTTTTTTTTCCCTATGCAGTTTTTTCAAATAATATGAAACACTGAACTGCTAAATTGCAGGAAAACTGTTAAACTATTTAAAGTGAGAATAAATGGCAGTTTTCCACACTTCCCTGACTTAATTATCTTTGGATTTTCTATCTATGCCCATGAGATGTCTTTAATAGCTTCTTCAGGGATCTGTGTTGAAAAATATATGTTCCCTTCACATTGTGTGCCATGTTTTTGATATTGCTGCTAAAAATATAATAGTACTTATAAAGTTATATAAGGGAAAAAAAAGATAAAATTAATCAAGAACAAGTATATTCTAATGCTAAAATAAAAAATATATCCACATAAGACTGACTAATATTTTTGCTAGTATAGAAACTAGCAAAATCATGAACACCCAAACACAACAATAAAAGCTATAAAATGGAAAAGCACTCTGCTTGAATAACAAAATGCCCCTATTTTACACATGGGAAGACTTGGGCGCATAGAGAACTTAATTGATTTCCCTAGTGTCACCCTATAAATCATTGATGTGACAAGGCCTAAAGCTCTGAGAGCTGTGCAGCTAACTCTTTGCCTGACTCTCTTCAATAAACACATTCTGAAAACATGTTCTCTTCCATGCAATAATTTATACTTGATTCATGAGAAGCCTGAAGTATGAGCAGATAATGCTATTTGATCTGTATTTTGCAAAAAGCCCTTCCAGATACTCTTTTCTACTTTATTTGTTTCTTTCATGAACAGATTTTATGTTGCCATCTTCTTTCCTTGTTCAATCTCCTTTCTTTTTGTGTACATGAAATGGCATATTCTCTCTCCCAGATTCTGCATTTATTTCATGCTCTCTTGTGTTTGGATCACATAATTCATCTCATCCTCCCAGAGAAGCTAACCTCTTCTTCATTGAAGCTGGGTCATGAATAATTTCCTAGAATGTGAGGCATTACCTCTTCTTCAACCCTAGAGCAGAGGGAATATCAACTGTGAGCAATTATTACCAGTACCAACCATTTCAAAAGGTAAGCTTGAGTCCTTAAGGCCCTTCCTCAGCAATGGACTCTTTATACAACAGAATAGGGAATTAGGCATAGCAGTGAAGTTCCTTGGCATAACTGCAAGCTTTTAGTCTGCTCAAAACCAAAAGAGAAGTGTACCAGAGGTGGAAAAGTGAACAAATACCCATTGAGAGCTACAAGGGTTTTGCCAGGGCATGCAGAGATTCAGTTAGAAAAGCAAAAGCTCAGCTCATACTGAAATTGGCTAGAGATGTCAAAACCTACAAGAAAGGGTTCTTCAGGTATGTAAACAACAAACACAAACAGAAGGAAAATATTGGCCCACTGTTAAACAGGATAGGTGAATTAGTCACCAAGAACACTGAGAAGGCAGAGGTACTCAACACTTTCTTCACTTCTGTCTTCACCAGCACTGTTGGGCCCCAGGCGTTGGGAACAAAAGTCCCAGTTGATGCAAACACGGACCCACCATCAGGGAAGGAAGAATTGGTATGTGAACTGTTACAGGAGCTTGACCCCTAGAAATCAATGTGCCCTGACATTATCTACCTGAGGGTGTTAAGAGAGCTGGCTGGCATCAGTGCAAGGCTATTCTCCATAACCTTTGAGAAGTCGTGGAGATCGGGGGCTGTCTGAGAAGACTGGAAGAAGGCTAATGTCATCACCATGTACAAGAAGGGCGTAAAGGAATATCCAGGAAATTATAGGCCCATCAGTCTTACTTCAGTCCCTGGGAGAGTTATGGAACGAATCCTCCTGGGGGCTGTCACAAGTCAAATGAACCACATGATTGGGAAAAGCCAGCATAGATTCACCAAGGACAAATCATGGTTGACAAACCTGATCACGTCCTACAACAAAGTAACCTCAGTTACAACCTCAGTCGATGTGGGGCAAATGGTGGAAATCGTCTACCTGGATTTTCCCAAGGCTTTCTATAAGGTTTCCCAGAGTCTTCTCCTAGAGAAATGGGTATGTTATGGTCTAGACAAGGGGTCTGTATGGTAGATGGGGCACTGGCTGACAGGCCATACCTAGAGGCTGGTGATAAATACCTCCTTTTCAAACTGAAAATCTGTCACAAGTGGGGTGCCCTGCGGATTGATATTTGGCCAAACACTGTTTACTATCTTAATAAGTGATCTGGATGATGGGATCAAGTGTACCCTGATGAAGTTTGCCAATGATACCAAAGCAGGTGGGGAAGTGGACACTTCAGAAGGCAGAGTCCCACTGCAGGAAGACATGGATATGCTGGAAGAGTGGGCTAACAAGAACTTTAGGAAGTTCAACAAGGACAAGTGTAAGGTTTTGCACCCAGAAAAACATAATGCAGGAGTTCAGCACAGGCTGGAATCTACCTGGCTGGGGAGCAGCTCTGTGGAAAGGCGCCTGGGGGTTCTGATATACAATAAACTCGATGTGAGTGAACAGTGTGCTGCTGCGGCAAAGGAAGCCAACAGTCTGCTGGGTTGCATCAACAAGGGTATCGCCAGCAGAGAGAAAGAAGTTATTATCCCACTCTAGTCAGCTCTTTTCAGGCCACACCTGGAATACTGTGTTATGTTTTTGTCCCAGCTATGCAAAAAAGATGTGGAGAGCCTGGAGGGAATCCAGAGAAGAGCCACAAAGATGATCAAAGACCTGGGAAGCCTGCCATATGAGGAAAGGCTGAGAGAACTGGCTTTGTTCAGCCTTGAGAAAAGAAGGAAAGAAGGCTTCAGGGAGACCTTATCACCATGTTCCAGTATTTAAAGGATGGCTACAGCAAAGGTGGAGAATCCTTTTTTACAAGGAGTCACATGGGAAAGACAAGGGGTAATGCGTACAAGTCACTCCTGGGGAGATTCCAACAGGACATAGCAGGAAAATTTTTCACAATGGGAACAATCAGCCATTGGAATAATCTCCCTAGGGAAGCACAGGATTTCCCAACATTAGACACTTTATAAAGGTTCAACTGGTGCTGTGCCATCTTGTCTTGTCTGTGCTTTTGCTAAGAAAGAGTAGACCGTATGTTCCTCGAGGTCCCTTCCAACATGGTATTCTATGATTCTTTTAATCAGTCCCATTTGTTAGTGCCATTTGTAAATACTGGACTTCAGCAGTCAGTGCAAGCACAGTGTGAGGACTGCTAGGTACTAACAATAATAAGCTTTTATATCTCTTGCCTTGTCATCCTGCCTTGATAAAAGGAAACAGACCTGGAACACACCTAGATTGAGTTTTTGGTTTGGGAGCATTTTCTCTGCCTTTAGAAGGGCCTTCAGATCATTTGTGGCCCATACTCTGGGGTAAGAAAGAATAATGTTGAACAGTTCTTTTTGTTTCAAATGTCTGCAATTCCAAATATTTAAACAAAATTTCCAGTAATTTCCAATTTTGTCCACAGTTTTCCATTGCCAATCCCTGTCTTTACTGTAATCCCTGTCAAATTTTTGGAGCTTGAGAAGCCTGAGTGACCTGAGGTTTTTGTATGATTTTTGCCATAATAGCTAGGAAAGACAGAAGGACTACAGTGCAAATATGTGGAGAGTCAGTTAAATGCAAGAGATACTGGCTAAAATTTTATGTTAGCTAGAACTGATCATAAAAACTAGTTCATGTGAAGATATGGTGTTTTTAACATTGTAAATTGTGGTGTCATTTTTGCCAAATCCTTTACAAGAAAGAAACAATCCTGATGTTTAGCCAGGAGCCTCCTTATTTACAAACAATAAGCTTCATTCCCATTTCTTTAGTGTACTATAAACTCTAGACCCCATGCTGGCTTTCTTGGCTATGCTTTTTGCTTGTGCAAAATGAAGCATGCATCAACCCAAACCATTTCACCAGTACAGCTGATGAACCCAGCTATTGCTGTTACACTGGGTAACAGTTGTATGAAACAGTGTAAAATCTAAATATCATTCTTTTCTCCTGACCTACGTACCTTTTTTGTGTGATCACCTCACAGGAACTAGTTTATGTTCTTCTTGCCACTTCTGACATAGAGATAAAATGCAAATGATGAGAGGCTGATTCTGATCCAGAATTCTCGTTGCAGAATTCACTGTTGAAGTGTAAGAGTGACTAAGAAGACCTAGGAATGGATCATTTTGTGCCTGCCTCTCAATTGTTTAAAAGGCAAGTTAGGGTTAATTACTAGCATTTTACCTATGAAAACCAGCTGTTTACTGTGTTGTTGCCTTCACTGGTGTACAGTAGAGAGGTGGGAAAGGGGAAAGAGAAATAGATTTTGAAAGTGGAAAACAGTAAGCTTCATTTTTTTATGGGAACATCACTTTTTCTCCTCCACATTTGGAGCATCTCAGTGTGGATGAAACTAAAGCAATGATTTGTGCTTCGTTTTGCACATAAGAGACATGTTCATAGACCCCCTTGAGGAGCAGAGCAATTTTCAGGCAAAATAAAAAGAACAGTTGTCTCAAGCCGGGTGTGGTAGAAAAGTAAGATAAAATTACATGTTGGGCAATTCAGTAAGATCTAGGCAGAAGGAGGAAAGAAGTAAGGAGAAATCTTGTTGTTCTTGAGCTTTTAGTCTAAACTTGATGAAGAGTTTTTCTCAGGAGTGGGAGTATTGTTTAGTCTTACTTAGCTTTTTCATTCTAGTCAGGTATGGGGAAAAGATAGAAGCTCTGAAAGGAGGAAATGCAGAAGAGGAAAAAAGGCAGGGTAGGAAAATAGGATGCTGCATAATACTGACCTGATGCAATCCAGGATTGACTGAAGGCAATGGCAAAAACAAATTGATGGACTTTTCTCACAAGTATTTCCAAATAATTTTGGTACATTGGTACTATGTCTGGCTTTCAGAACATTAGAATACAGGATTGACAGCAGTTACGGGAATACAACAGTGATTTTTGCCTGATGTGCCTCATTCATTAATACATTTAATAATACATTTATTTTAATGAGTGGTAATTTGTTTCCCATGCCTCTGATTTTATGTTGCATTTTCACTGTGATTAATTCCAGATTACTTACAAAAGGGAATGACCATGATTAGAAACTTGGTATAATATTTTGGAGAATTATCGTATTTACATGGTACATTATATTTGTATGTGTGGGCTTTTGTCACAGAGGCCTAAGAAGATCCTTTATTCATGACGCCCTGTTTCACAGCTATAAAATTCCTTTGAGGATGGTCAGCAAAGGTGGTTAAGACAGGCAGGGCCACTACTTTCTTAACTTTTTATGACTGTTGAGCACTGTGTAAAACTCCCATTGAATCCCCATTTTCATGTATGCTGAAGACACCTGAATCGTTCCTCTTCCATACTCACACAGAGGGTTAAATAGATCTGTCACACAATCGCTGAAGAATCTTTTTTTTTTCTGTTATTCTTCTGTTAGCAAAGACTTTGTACCCTAAGAAGTTTCAGGCATGTCTAACTAATGTACTGTTTAATGTATGTATCCAAATCACTGTATTGGTTTTACTGATAATGTAACCGATACATTTGATTTGGAATTTGAAACCTGGTAGGTGATGATGTACATAATAGTGATGATGTACAGAACTACAGCCAAAATACTGACATCACCTACAATTTTTTTACTAAAAACTAGTTTTTTAGAAACGTTTATAATATGGTCTTAAAACCTATATTAGAGATTATAGCATGTTTCTTGTTGGTCTATCTCAATAATTACTTTCACTTGCAATTAAGTTCTACAGCTTATTTCACTTTTTGTCTTGTTAAAATTCAACTACAACATAGGACATTGCTGTTCAGTTTTAAAAATTGTAGAAACCCCTAGTGTCTTCCAATTTTTAAGTATTTCTTAGGGCCTTGGCTAAATAAGGACTTCATTAAAGAGGAGATGCTTGCAAACAGTTGTACTGTTGAAGAGAACTTAGTGAGGCCTTTAATTTGACATATTTGTTTCTGCAGTCATGCAAAAGGTATGAGGCATACACAATAGCACACCATTGAGATTTTTGGAATACCTTTTTGCGTAACCTTGAGTATTGAATAGGTTATAAAGAAGACATCAGAAAGAAAAACTTACTCCATAGTATTTTTTTTTCTTTTTCTTTTAGAACAGAAGTGATTTATCCTGCAGTTTGAACTGATTGAACGGATCTTTGTTAACCTGAACAGATCTTTGTTAACCTCCTTTACTGGATAATAAAAAATTGCTCAGAATTATTATTCTACTATGCTAATGAAGAGATGCTTCTTTTGTTTACCTTTTTTATATTCAAATAATTGGCGTAGTGTTTGAAAATAGTGAAATGACAGTAGTGACTATTAAATTCTAAACAACATGAAGGCACACTACATTTATCACTCTTTAATGAGTCATTCACTTCGGTTCCTCCGTAAGCCCTTGATGTTATTTGTCATTCAGCAGTGTGCCCCTAGAAGTGTCAGCAATTCTGGGGCCTTACCTTGCCTTAGATTGAAGACCACCCTGAAGTGTTGAAGTCAAGTAATTTTTGATCATATATTGTCTACCTTCAAACTAAAATAAAATAATACCATTATCCTGTCTTCATTGACATTATCAGCTTCTGACAATGTTCAAATGTTTTTGTAAGTAGACTGTGATTCATGTATGCAAAAAGTGTTCTATTATTATTTTGAAAAGAAAGCTGATACATATTTATAACCTTTTTTTTAAAACTTCTTCAGTTAGTGCAACCATTTTGTATTCTAAGTTAATTAACTGGCAATGATATTATGTATTTTGTGTGTTGTTAAATGTATTAATAGAGCTTTTGGTGGATTGTGGGGTAGATTTGGGTTTGAGTTTGTGTACAGGGTCATTGTGGAACTTTGTGCTTTTCTGTTTTATCGCATCTGCTCTTCCTTTGTTCTCAGATGAGATGAATAGAGAACATTGGTTTCAGTTGTAGGATGAGCAGAAAAATTATAGTGATATTTTGGAGACAAACACAACTTGGAGCAGTCTTTTTTTGTCATTAAAAAATATCATGCTATAGATGTATTCTAAGAGCATCCAGACTTATTGTGGGGATTCCAGTATATCCCAGATTCCAGTATCAGAGCAGATGGTATTGCCTATTGCTTTGTGTTAATGCTATCTTCACTTTGTCATCTGTGTTCTTGCATACAGTGTTTTCACCTACTCCCAACTTTTTCCTGCTTTCTCCTGCCTATGAGGAAGCAATGTCTAGTTCTGCCTGAGATTTACTGAAGTTATGCTTATGTTAGGGCTTTTTATTATTAATGGCAATTCTCTCCAACAGCTAGTAATGCTGAATCTGTGCTGAACACGGTATTACATTGGTCTGTCCTACATCAGCACCCATCTGACAGAGCTACTGCTGAGCAGTTTTCTTTCCATAGTGTAGGCAAGGCTTTAGGCTGAGGAAGCAGATTGGTATTGCAAGTTCCTAAAGTAATTTCTGGAGAAGTTATTTGATAGTGTACTTAATAAGATGATTTGTAAGTTCTCATATAACTGATACTTCTCTGGGTTTATGCAGCTGTTAAAAGAGATCATTGAAACAGGAGTTGTGTATTGTTGCCTTAGCAACAGCCACTTCATATTGTGCTTAAATCACTTGGAAATATGCGTTGTATCTTAAGGAATTGCTTCCAACAAAACCAGTCAATCCTAAATAGTTTAAAATAATTTCAATGAAGAATCTGAAAGGATGGCCTTTCCTAACAAAGACCATCATAGTTTTTAGCTTGGTAGGCTCACTTCACCACAGGCTTAACTTGTTAATAAAATAAAAATAAAATTTAAGCTCAAATATTTGTTTACTCGTGCCACCAGAATCCTTATGATTGCCAAATTGGCTGTAAGTTCCAAATATTTTTAAAAGGTTCCTCTAAACTTCATCTTCCATTCTAGAAGATCAGCATTCGTAGTATAGTTTCCTATACTTATACTTTTAACGTCAGGTTTCCTTAAGGGCAGACTGTATGCCTAGTTTTTTGTTTTGTTTGTGAACTGTTATGCATATGAAAGGAACACCTTAAACATACTTCACTTACTCAAATGTTTTTTGTTCCTGTTTTGAACTGATCATTTAGGTTCTTCTGTATTCTCCACAGTTTTATGGAGTTTGTTAGATAATCTGAAAAAAGAAGGGAGAGGCTTTTGCCAGTATTACTTTGAGGCAATTGCTTGAGTTCTCATGCTACATGATAGTCCCTTAGCAATATTACGCCAGATCCAGAATAAAACCTGATTCTGCAACCTCTTACTGCTTAAGCCCAAGTTTACAACAGAAAGATCCAAATGAGAGAAACTGCTTTAAGAGGCAGTATTTAGATCCCTTTTCAGAAAACTTATTTTCCTTTTATAATATTATCCATAGTTAATAGAATTCAGAAAGGTAATACAACAGAGTTGTCAACATGCTACCATTATTACCCCTTTTCTAGGCAGTGAAAAGGAGAGACAATCAAAATGTAAACTTACAGAATTTAAAAGGAATCAGATATTTTGAGGACCTGTTGTAATTTTTAGGTCACCATTCACATCTCCGAATATAATTTTCATCTGAGCTCTGTGGCAGGGTTTGCATGTACTGGAAGAAGCTACATTTTCATAGTAGGAGACCAAATCAAAATGAAGCAGTCAGATGCAGGTGCACAGTAATAGAAAGGATCTATTTACCCTGAAGCATGAACAATGGGACAAGAAAGCAGAAACCGTCTACATACATCTCTCTCCTCCTTCTCTCTCTACCTTTTCCCTCCCCCATAGCTGTGCCAGCTAATTCATAAGGGGACCGAAGAGAAGGTGTTCACTTGCTTTGAATGAGCTACATGTGGTGCTGCTGAAGGTCTGAGGCACTTTTTTGTTTTGCTGGTTGCATACTATTAGAGCTAGCTGTCTTTATCTTATACCTAATCCTTCCCTCCTGCTTGCACAACCTCAAGCCAGACTAGAAAATGGTTGAAAGATTTTGTTCTGTGAGCATCTGTTGCCTGTGTCCATTCTGAATTCTTGAATGATACTATGGAACGAACAGTGTGTCTGAAGCATGTGTGCTTAAAACAGGAAAAAAAAAAAAAAGCAGTTTGCTTAGATAGGCATTTATAAATCATACATCTTATGTAATCCTTTTAAAACAAAATTCTTGCAGTTTTGCTTAAAGATGGACTGTTCAGTAATGGTGGTTTGATAAAGTCAGTTGTATTGGTTGACAGTGAAATGAGACACCTTGATGAACATTGGTTGCTTTTCACTTGGGATTCTGGACTTCAGAGCTACTTACTTTCCTATGTGTGAAAGTGACCACTCTATGCTATTTCCAAGGCTGCAAAAAAACCTGAGCAATGTAAGCAAGGGGAATTCACTGACTTGTATCAAGGGTGAAATGGTAAAACTTAGCCAGACTGGACATAAGTACAAATCAATCTGATATGGATTGTGGGACTGGTAATATCCACTGTTTTACAACAGATTTATTTGTAGTTTATACATAGCTCTGTTATCTATGTAAGAGATAGAGAATTTTGGGGTTTTTACTAATTGGTGGCATTGTAGGACTGAGGTAGCATCATCTAGGTTTGAGAGGATGAAATAGGAATACATGAAATCCATGTGGTGAATTCTGCCACTTACTTTGCACCACTGGAGTTATCAGGTTCTCTTTTCCTCTCCTGAGTTCTAAAATGGGCCAGGTGCATGTTGTCAAGATTAACCTGATTGATGCTTCTATCATTTAAATGTTACAGGACTCCAAGTATTAATGTCACTCCATTGTTGCCTTTCTGTACAGGGTTATGCAGTAAGTATCATAATAAATTGGAGGCATCTATTCACATGGAATTGGATAGCAGTGGTAGCATAAGCTCTAGTAAAGTATGCTGTACTTAAGTATTCTATGCTGTATGCTAGAAATTTATTTTTCTCCTAGCATAAAAATTGCCATGCTCAGGAGCTGAACTGTTTTAATGTTACTGCTTTCCAGACTCCACATTTAAACCCCTAACCCCAAATCTGTAGAAAAACTCCATTACGGTCCATTCTTCATCTCCAATACAACCTTCAGAAAGGGTGATACGTATACATCCTAAATGTTGGAGGAACAGTGATGAATAGCATAAAAAAGCAGTACAAAGTAGAGTTTTGGAAGAGATGGATTCTGTTATAAAAATGGGAGCATGTCATAAATTTCTACAAACTTTGTTGTTTTTACAGGGAGGTTGTGGCACACCTAGACTTGTCTGTCAGGAGAAGAAAACACCTACAATGTGTAAATAGAAGGCTTAGAAAATACTTAATTGTAATTTTTGAGAATTTCAGCATGAAATTACAGAAGAATCGGTGTGATTCATAAAAAGTAGGTCCAGCGGTTCTTCTCTGCTTTACAGGGAAGGACACTTCATCTGCATAAACTTTAAATTTCATCTAAATAATTAGACCACGACTGAAAAATCAGGAGAGAAGAATACCAAAATTGATGTAGAATGAACACTTTCTAAATTACTTTTACTTAAATTTTGTTATACTTAGTAAAGGTCAAAATATGCATATTAACCAGAAATATTCTGTACATCAGAATAATCTGCTAAAATCTACACACATAAATTGTGACCATGTTTTTTTTATTGCCTATTTTATGATGTATTTAAGTAACAAATAAAGGAAAGTAGCTTTTTGTGTTGCTTCCAAGCCTTGTACTAAGTATGGTCCAATGTTTGGGGTCAGAATCCAAGCCAGCCTCCTTCAACACGATGGAGAGAGATGCTCATCAATTCCACTATGGATTGAACTCAACCTGAAAGGAGGCTTTGGCAACTGTTTCTAAATCCGTGGAGATGACTGTGTGTGCAGTGTGCCTTCTTCTTTGGGAGAAGTATAGAAATACAGTGCTTATTAATATTTAAATTTTTTAGCCCAACAGAAACTCTTAAAAACAAAACTGTCAAATTCAGATAAAAGAACAATAAGGAAATGGTGAGAAAGATCATGTCCCAAATGCTCTGACTGTAATAAGTAATGAATCAAACTGGAACAATTATAATTTTTGTTAAAAAAAAATTAGGCACATACATTATCTGAGTATAATTACAGCAGGCCATTGTTGACGTTACTTAGCACTATTCTATTAAAGCATGTGAACAGGGCCTGTCTTTTGCACCCATACCATTGCAGAATTAAAAAATCAGTCCTGTGTTTTATGTGATTCAGTCAGTTTTGGCTTTAAAGAACACCTAATTTGACCACAGCCAAGTAGGATGTTTGACATTTCTTACCATTTTAGAAAATCAGACATCTGGAAAAACTGCTTTGTATGGTACTCAGTAAAGGAAAAACTGAGTTATAGAATTACTGTGTCAGAATTTCCTGTAGGATTAATGAATATGAAATTAAAGTTCATAAGTGATTTGATTAATAATTCTGAGAATTACAGGCTATCTTGGAACTGTTGCAGTATAGGAAATGATAGGACCAGCTGCACTTGTGTTATTTTCTGTGAAAACAAATTCTCTTTGTGTAAATGATGTTACTAGTCTGTCTAGGGATGGGTGAAATTGCCAGGCAATTTTTTCATTATCATTCATAATTATTTTCTTGCTATCCTTGATAAAGAAAAGAAGTCCTAGTTCTCTAGGAATCTTTCCAAACTGAGATGCCAGGGCTGTTTCCTCAGTTCCAGATGCTTTGTCAGAATTGTAGTTCCCTGAGAGCTGGAACTCTTGCATACCTGTGGAAGCAGATGAAAGAATAGGAATAAAAATAAGATACTGAATTACTTCTGCTGGTACATGCCTGAAAAAAATCATCAAAGGTTATTATAATTGTGACTGTTATTAGATATCGTGTCTGATTTCTGCATATTTAAATTCTTTCTGAGAGAGATGAAACTTAGGCACTTAGAGATCCCAGGGGAATATTTGCAGAAATGATGACATCTTCCACTTCTTGAACAAATTTCAATACCAAAGCTGCATTTTGCATACTTATATGTCTTCTTAATTATGCTTGGATGCAGGATAGAGAGTCATTTTTCATCTTCTAAATGCATGTAGCCAATGAGTCTTGTAGATCATGAATCCCCAGTGGCCTCCCTCATTAAATGGGACTTTCCTTTTCTTTTGTTATGGCAAAAGAGTCTTCAAACAGCTGAATATCATCTTTCTCCGTGATCTCAGCCTTGGGCAAGACTACAGGCCAGTAACTTGAGCAAGTGAACAATTACTGGGTTTACCTCTGCTCCTTACAGTATGCTCTTAGTCTTCTGAGAGTGTGTGTGTGTATGTGCTGTAAATTCGTATAGGCTGTTCAGCTCCTCTGCACTTCTGGTACTCAATTTTGACGCTATGTGACAAATTCAATCTTCTTGTTCTTCTCCCATTCATGAGAAATTCTGGAGCTCTGTCTAGCCCACTGAGACATGGAGACCTGTGCTCTTTTTGCTTATGGAACCAAAGATGAGAAAAACTGGCAAAGGGTCTCTGAAGAAATCACAGCTTATATCAAATGATCAAACACAGGTGTTCTTCCCTCTGATTTCTTTTAATTATTTTTGGGTTTTGCATATCATGATTATCTTTCTGTCATCTAAACATATGAAAATAACAAAAGTAGCTTAGACACAGGCAGGATTCATAGAGATCATGAACACAATGTTAGGAATAGAGAGAGACAGGGAACCACATTGTGAAATCAGTCACAAACCCAGTATTGCTTTTAGCTGGTTTTGCTAAGTTGTAGTATGGGTAAATAATGAATACAATGTGAGGGCATGACTTGGTGATTGGCCTTGGTGCTTTTCAGTGGTAGCATGTTTTCCCAAGGGTGTGTTTTTTACCTAACATTTTGTCCTCCTCTTTTTCATAATATTGCATGACTAATGCAGTGACGTGCTAATTCACATGGACCTTATGATGGAGGCCTTAAAACTTCTACATAGCAGTTGCCACTAGGATGTCGTGGAAGCTGTTCAGGGAAGGGGAAGGGCCTTCAATGCAGCTTTGCTTACAGATAGTAAAAGTTTGGAGTAAAATGTGGAACCATTTCTCAAAATAGTGACAGCAATAAAACCAGTGAGTAAATTTAATTTAATTTGCTAGATAGTTGTAATTTGCAGAAAGCATTTATCAAATAGTTTGGAAAGCTCAATGTGCTCCAAGGTTTGCTGAAATTAGGCTATAAACTTCATGATACAACTCAGTAATGGACAAAATCAAAAGTTGGTGTGTGGGGGATGCTGAACTTGAAAAGTCAGATTTTGATTAATGTCTACTTCACAACTAAATGCAACTGATTGGTCTTGGGGTCTTCCATTTTACTATTTGTAAAACTGGTGCTTCCTTTAAACAGTGTTAGTGCATTTGGAAATTGGGAGGTATAATTAAAACACTGGTCTTTTTAGCCTTTTTGGCCTTTAATATTGCTGTGCCTGAGAGTTGTTAAAAACTCTTCTTCACTGAGTCTTTGTAATATACAGTATTGCCTCCACCATCACAGAAATCAGTGTGATCTCATGAGTGAGTGAAACTACCACGGAGAGATAAAGACATGTCCTATCATTGTAAATAACAAGTGTGGCTTTTAAAAAATGGAAGGCAAATAGATGAGCTTGATGGCACCTAGAAGCTGTGCAGTGTGCTACAGGTCCCTGCTTATCCCAGGTGCTGCTAAATGTTCTATTTGTCATAGGGCTCTTAGGCGGCGGGGAGAAGGTGTTACCCTTTTTGTGACTGACTGCAGAATTGTATGCTGAGGGGGAGTTTTTTCATTAGTTGGATGAAGCCGTAATGGACTCTGTGCACATCTGACTTTATTATATGTTATTGTGTTAATCAGTATAAATCAGTGTATAGTTCTGAACTGGGTTTTCATGATAAGCCATTGAGGTACCCCAGTTCTTATCCCTCAGTTCTGGCTTTTAGCCCTGTCAATTGTAGATAATTTGAACTAGTGCTTTCTGTGACCTGCTATCATGCTGACACAGAGTTTTGTTAGGGAATTTGATTATTTCCGCTTAGAGTGTTTGTAGTTGCAGCCCTCTTCTGAATGTAATTCTTTTTTTATTTTATTTTCTGAATCATCTCTCTTGTCCTTTATTTTCCAGGTTGGTGAGAGGCAGAGAGTTCTGGTAACAGAAGAATCCTTTGATTCCAATTATTATGTTGCTCACAACCCTTTCTATGAGCAGGTACAGTTAAATAAACAAAATTTTATCTTTGCTTTCTAATAATCTCAGCAACAGTGTGCCACAGTGCAAAAAAACAAGTAAAGAAATGAGATATTTTCCAGGAAAAGTGTGACCATCAAAACTTGTTTATATTTTGTTTCTGTGTTGTAAATATATTTTACCTGAAATTATGTTAAATACACAGTAGCTCTTTGTGTATACAACATGAAGAGGAACATGCTATATATCCAAATAACATTATTTGAGTGGTTTAAGAAGCTGTTAATTATTGCAGGAATTTTAATTTCAGTATCTCTGAAGCATTGTTTTCTGGAGAGTTGAATCTTGATAATTTCCATGCATCTTTCAGAAAATCCTTTCTGGCAATGCAACTTGCAAAATTAAAAAAAAAAAATATTCAAACAATAGAAAGGATTGTAAGTTTCTTTAGATTGACACTTCAGCCTGATATGTTGTATTTTCTTCTATATACTTTCTATAAATTAATTCTTTCCACACAGAAACATTATCTTTGAGCTAGATAGGAAATACAGCATCTATTTCACAGAATTATTGGGTTTGCTCAAAAGGAGATAATTTGCTGAAAACCAGTATGATTGGCTTTTTCTGAATCATTTCATTTTATTCTGGTTTTGTCGTTGGCTTCTTCTCTCTTTTCTTACAATGAACTGTCTGCAGTTTGCTTTTGCTACCTTTAGTTATTCAGTGTTCTGAACCTGGAGAGGCTTGATAATGGCTGTGCTTATATAGTCACCAGTAGTGCTTTCTTTTGGTTCCAGGTTATGTTACAGTATTTATTTATTTTTGCTTAGTAGTAGCTCTTGAAATATCTTTTTGTATTAGATACCTGGTACACTAACTGCTTTTTCCTTATTTTTTTATAAATCTCCTTTCTTTTGTTACATCGCTAACCTCTGTCTAAGTCTTGTATATAACTGTTCCTTGCTTTTGTAGTTTATCAGTCAGATTTGAGAAACATGGTTTTCCATATAGAGATTAAAAAGAAATTGCTTGGTGCATTTTAGTGTTCAATGCTTGTTTTATGAAAATTTCATCAATTAAAGGAAAAGCAGTATGTGCAAAAAAGAAGTGTTGATGTTTTATGGGGTGTTTGTACAGAACCTAATACAGCTCCTGATTAGGAGAGGTAGAGAATACATGAAATTAAAATAACAACATAGGAAATAATATTACATTTTTTTTATGGAAGAAATAATTCCAATTATTAAAATATGTCTTTTCCCCAAAATCTTACATGTGGCATGTTTGACAAGGGTAACATCCTACTGTTCACCCAGGTAAGCACAAGGATTGGTGCTAGTAGCTAACATTAATAGTAGTAAATTTAATGATAGTAAATTGAAAACCACTTGAGTCACTAAATTCAGATTATACTTTGGAAGCTGAAGCTCAGAGTCCTGATGTAATGTTCTGTTCACTCAAATAGTTATCAAACCTATTCTCTCTTGACTAACCACATCTATATTAAAAGAGTTTGGTATTAAAGCCACATAGACAGAGCTACTGTGACAGGCTTCCCGGTAGCTTGGTGATGTAGTTTTAAGGTAGTCCATTGAGCAGATCAGTCTAAACTGAACGAAGGGTATTTTGCCAGAACAGTCAAGCTGAGGGTTTCTGTTGGTATAACTTTGTTTCTTAGAAATATGGTTGGGGATTTTTTCCTAACAAATACTTATATCAGAAAAATGTGTGAGTGGATGCCAAGCCTGGCTGTTTGGTTATTTACAGTACCTCCCAGATATTTTCAGTTAACCTCTTTCTTTTTCTGTAGTAGCAGTCACTTACCCACATTTGCCCCTAAGGATTTATGTTTAATTACTGCCATTTCACATATGGGAATAGAAGGATTTACAAAGGTCACAGACACTGTGGTACTTAGTTACCTAATTTTCCTTTGATTTAAATTTGCCTGAAATAAATTATTTGTGAAGAACTGTCTTCTTGCATTGTAATACTGTCTTAGCATTAGGATCCTAGCTTTGTGTTTGCCACTTAGTTCTAATTAGTCTCAGCTTGCCCATTTCTGAAAGGCAAAGGTGTCTGCTTTTCTTAGAAGATGCTTAGGAAGCTCAGCAGAGTCCTAGCATCTGGAAACTGCTGCAGTCATGAACACCTTGAACTTTCAGGGAAAAGGGAAACTACTGGTGATGATTTCCTCCAAGTGGGAGGACCAACGGCTGTGATAGGTGAAACTGCAGAAACACTATTTGGCAGCAAAATGCTCTCCAAATGTCCTTGGCACTGAGTTTTCCTCTGAAAATCCTCTGCACATGTTTTCTAAAAATCAAGCCATTTTAAGGTGTTTCAAATTCAGCCTCCAAAAATCAAGATGTGCTCATCATCTTTGAAAAGTTTGTGTGTAGATGAGCTTCAAGGAAATGTGATTTTAAAAGTCCCTTTGATTCAGTTTTTCACTGCTTAATCAGGAAATGACTCTGCTTTTCTTTTTTAACTCCTCTTCTGTTTAGAGCCTTGTTTATCCTATTTGTTATTCCAGCAAAAACTGTTGCTCCATTGTGTTAGGCTCTCTCTTTTGTAACATGCATGACCTAGGAACATCTGTTATGTGGTATCTTTCTTGTGAAGTTCTTATGGGACTGTCTGATATCATGGCTGTGCAAATTCAGGAAAGGATGGGATTAGCTTCTGAGCCAAGAAACGCACTCATCCATTTTTACAGTCATTCATTGTCAATAATGCCTCTCATCTGCAAAGGACCTGCATAATCACAATAAGGACTTGCGCAAAGAAAAAAAGGTGTAATTTACATCCTGAAACATTTACAGACTTAAAAACATTTTGGAAAAAAAAGTATCATGGGATACATGGATATGCAAATAGGAAGCGTTATAGTGGTCTACTAGAACTGTGTAGTACAAGTGCCCTTGGGAACTGTTTGAGTCTGGATTCAAATGTTGCAAGTCAGGCCCAACTTCCTTATCATTAAAACAACTCTGCTCAAAGAACCGGTTGGAGTTGAAAAGGCCTGTGCTAACACTACAAAGCTCTTGAAAAAGGTAAGCTGGAGGTGCTACTGGTCAAATGTGTCAGAGGTATGCTGGTGACTACAATTTTAAAGTTTTAGGATTTTCTCTGTTTATCAAAAATCTGTCTCCAATGAAAGCTGGAGACACTGATGTCCTTTATTGTATTTAGCAACTATATCTTTATTTGAAAGGTTCTTGTGCCAAAGGATCCTCTGTTAATGGGTAAGATGGTAGAAGTGAATATTTATGAAGCTGGAAAACATTTTATGAAGGGGCAACCAGTGTCAGATGCCAGCGTTTACACTGCATCCATCGCTAGACCGTTAGCAAAAGGAGAAGTTTCTGGTTTAACAGAGGTGAGTAAAAGATATTTTCTGCTTTGCTACACTGGTAAAACAGCCACTGTTCAAGCGTAATGATTCCATACTATGTATCTGTTATCATTTTATAGTTCTCCTTTTATGTATGCATGAAGCTTTAATCTTTCCTGACAGATTGAAATCTGAATTTTAAAGATGTTTTGCTGATGCTCATACCTTTATTTTGCTGACTGGAAAAGGCAGTAATAACACTTGTTTCTTGTTCCAGGGTGCAAGATGAGGAAAGAACTTATTAGAACTGAAAAGATTTAACACCAGTGATTATATAATTCAACATATTTCAGTTCTAGTTTAGTGGAAGGATGAACCTGCTTGTTTTGCTTTACAAAGCTGTTTTAATAAAATGTGTATTGATTACATGTCTCTTAAAACAGGTCAAAATTGGGTTCAGAGATTCAAAACTAATTGATGAGTAGAGGTACAGAATATTTACAATATATTTTGGAAAAAGTTCAACATCTGATTTAGTCATGTAAAAAAAAGGGAACTCTTAAAAAAGAGATCTGATCTTTATTTTACACCTCGGTAGATATGGCTGATAGCCAAGCATTCTCATATATTTCATGGAGCTCTAGTTGTAAAAACTGATGGAGTGTGAAATGAAAATGTGTATCACATTTCTAAGCATCATTTGATGTCCTTTCTCCAACACTGTTGTTAGGATCTCCAAAAATATGTAGCAGTAATTTAGCACATGGAAGAAAGATAATTGGCAGTTTATCAGCCACCTTGCTGCTTTTGCAGTAAATTGTTGACAAGTATTAAAGTATAGATGCATCCTTGTTAAAGTTCTAAGTAGTCATATTTAAAAGAAATAATCAATGCATACTTTATGTGACTAGTATTAAGCTAATCTACTTGTTCTCTTTAATAAACCTGGCTATGGAAACATAGCAACAATAATGTACCTACTGTAATGTGTTTGGCAGACCATGAAACTTTAAGCACAAACACATTGCTAAACTGTCTCTTGAATACTGTGTGTGTATGTATATTGGCCTGATAAGAGTCTGTAAGAGGAAAAAACAGCCAAAACCCTCAAATTGTCTGATTGGACTATGTAGCTATTTAAACGCATCTGATTTTTTCATCAGACCTTTTTTGTTTAATAATCTGCTGGAACAGAACCAAGTCTGTCATTAAACTGTGTGCTGCCAGAAGCTCGTAGCATGGGAACAAGCAAGCAGCCTGTTGACTAAAATTTTATATGTTAAAAATAAGAGGTAAAATTATTAAAACCAACAATACTGATAATTTTAATAAGAACTCATTGAGATATATAGATTTGGTCCTGCCCTTTGAGTAGGTATGAACAAGTACCTGGAATGCCCAAGTAAATGGCTACAGCAAGTGAATGATAGGACAAATTGAGTTTTGTGGCTGCCAAGTACTCCTATGTTATGTATGTTTGGTTCACTGGGCATGTTAGGAACTTACGCCTTCTGGAAAAAAATAGTATCTCAATACTTCAGTAAATGGGATATCTTTTGCACAGGGAAGCTACAGCTGAAAGCTTTTAAGCATGCTTGGTCAGTGTAAAATATATAGAACATGAACTGAAATTGTTATTGGGAAGTTCCTCCTGACAAATCATATGTCAGTGGCAAATCAAGAACTTTCTTTAGGTTCCCACAAAAAAAAGGTCAGTTTGTCACAGAAGTCACCATTGGTTTTTGACATACTTTTTATGTTGTTTTGTATGGTAGTCAGATACTCCCTCAAAAGTAACCAAAGATTGTGGATCGTCAGCAACATTCCTAGGGTCTCCACCACATTTGCAAAAGGGCAGGATGCAGAACTAAAACGTTGGATGACTTTTATGTTAAGTCAAGCTATCAAACTATAATGGAGAGAAGGAAGAGTTAACCTAAAATAGGTTATAAAAGCAAAACATGAAAACACATGCGGTCCTTTAACTTTCTTCTTCCCACTTTGTACACAAATAAACAAGAATTTGGCCCTGCTTTACATTCCCAGGCTTGAAAGGGTGGGTAGCCAGCTGTCTGTTTTAAGATCAAGCATGTTTCTGTTGGTCAGCATGTCTGTCCTCTGGGCAGAAGCTCGTTTAGACACCAATGAGCATCCTGTAGCTGTTGTGCTATCTGAGGTTCCCAGGAAGTTTCTAGTGGACCTCTAGTCTCACCCTGTCAGTGGAATGACTTCCTCTCAACTCCTTCATGTTTGCTGGAACACAATGAGAGCTAGATTTGATTTAAATGTAGATTAAGGTAATCTAGATAAAAATAATGTGATAATGAACTGTACTGGAGTAAAACATTTATATGCTTCAGACCATTCCCTTTCAACAAAGCACTTGTCTCTTTCCTAATGACAGTGTAAATTACCAGGGCACATCTTAGAGTTCACCATCTTGCAAAAGTACTGTGATGAAGTAGGATAGATTAGTGAGTCAGGGCTGTAACATGGTTGTAGACAGTTAAAAAGATGCTATTTTTGTAGTGTGTCCTAGGCATCACTTGATGTTATTAACAGAATTTTCATCAGCTTGCATAGGACACAATAAAAGATGTTTCAAAATACATCACAGCTGTGCTGTCTAATGAGGAACATTTGCAGAAAGAGTGAAAGCTTTCAAAATTGTAGAGTTTTTAAGCAGATTAATCACATGGCTTAAAAAAATAAAGATAGAAGATTTGAGAGCACCATAATGTGAGGATGTCAAAGCAAACCACAAACCCATCCTAAGCAAGAAGAACTTTCTGTAAATGCTGTGATGAGGCATACCTCCAAAGGATCAGAGGTTATCTGCAATTGTGTGCTCTCTTTCTCATCTGCTACATGTTACTCAGTAATTTTTTTCTGATGAGTTCAGAGAGAACACCATTGGGGTGACAAATTGGCCCAAAGAAATACAAGAAGTAGGTCACCAACTGGAATCAACAGATATTATTAGGAAAGAGAGAATGCGAAGTGTTACACAAAGGACAATTTTACAGACTCCATAAAATATTCACTCACTGTATATTTGTGCCAAATAAGAAGCAGACAAATATTGATAAAATTAATTCAGGATATTTCTAGCATATCTTTTTATCATGCCTTTTCAATATGTAAAAAACACACCTGATATGTATATCCATTAATGTATTAATGATGTAGAATTTATTAGCATTTATTATATTCTCTAACAAAAAAGCTGTGACTAAATCCAGAATAAGGTCTTTACATCCAATAATGTTAGGCTCTGTGATAGAAGTTGGGACAGGAAGGACAGAGGAGTGTTAGATTCAGAGGCTCTGGTTAAAAGCTAAGCGATCAGACTTACTGATTGTAGTGGATGTATTAAGTATTAAAATGCACAAGTGTTTGCCAGGAATTTTTTTTACTTCAGCCTGATTTTTTTATAAAAGCCACTCAAAAGTGAATGATGTCGTCAAGTTGCACAGTTTTACAGGAGAACTATTTTTGGGGGAAAATACATTTGGAAATTTCAATTAACTTAGAACTGTAAATCTTCCGTAGATTTACTTGGGTTTAAAATGTGCAGTTGATGATTCAGTAATAAAAAATATTCAGAAGATTTATAGCAGAGGAAATACAGGTGAAAGTTGGAATCAATAAAGCATGAACACATGTGTAAAGGCATTTCTGGATTTGGTTCTAATGAACCACACTTAGGAGATATGTCAACCTGGCATTAAAAAATATTGACAATAACATTTAAAAATGATTGTTTAGACAAAAGAAGCGTATCATGAATTACTGCAGTTACAAATAACAGTGAATAAATGTTTCAAACCTTCGATCAAGAATTAGTTTTTAAGTTTCACAGGGAAAAAACAAGATGTAAATGCTGCCTATGTGATATCCATTCACTGGGGCAGGCTTGGAGTTGACAAAGCATTAAGGATGTATTTCAGCGTGTCTGCTGTGTTCTTAAGTGCTCTGGAAAGCTACTCTGAGATTTTGGAGGTTGGTTTGCAATGCACATACTTCTGAATATATTGTCACTGGATAATACATATTTTTGAAAAGTCAGCAGTGTGTGTCAATGGTCTAAATGTAATTTAATTTTTAAATAATCTAATATTTAGATTTTTATCTATTTTATTTGGTGATATTTAGTAATCTTGACAGTTTCTCAGCAGCATGAAATAAAATACCTAATAAAATATATCCTGTTTACAGATAAATGTTTGTTCAAACCTAATCATTGAAAAAAATAAGAATCTGGAAGAATATGATCTCTTGTTAGAAATGAAAAATGTCCATGTTTGCTTCTGTACTCCAAAAATAATTCTAGTTGTTTATATATGTTCTGTGACTGGATGAAAAAAAAATTGCAATGAAAAATACATGACAAAGAGACCAAAGGACTGAGGGATAAAAATAAAAGGCTGGCTGCCTGCCAGAATTGTAATGCATTTCCAAAATCAAAGCCCTATAAGTCTGAGGGCCTTTGTTGGGAAATGTTAATTAGATGGAAAATTAAGGCATGAAAAATATAATTGTAAAAGGCCATTTAATTAGGTAGTCATGAGTATTTTGCATTCATAATTCCTCTTTCTATAATACATCTATGACTGGCTTTCTTTTCAAAAAAACATGGGCACATCATTCAGTTAACTGTGGTCCATTGTCTTATGCGATACCATTCTCCATGTCTAACACTTTCCCTGTGAACAACTCCTGCTGGTACTGCCCATTTGCAGTAGCTCCTTTTGTGAGCCTGGGATCTTGGTGCACATCTCTGTGGCCCCGATTTTTCTCCCTCTTGTCTTAATTTTTTTTGCAGTAGGTTATTGTAGCATTGTAGTTCTGGATACTACTGAAGGAGTTTTGTGTTCATGACCTCCCAGAAAGCCACAGTATTTTCTAGTTACATTAGCAAAAGATGACCTCTAAACATTACCCAGCCTTTTTTCTGATGTTAGGAAGCAGGAAAGATGCATATATCAAATACTTCTTTATAGTCTGCCAGAAAGAAAAATCAACAAAGCATAGCTTAAAGGAAGCTCTCTGATCTTAGGTAGAAAGGGTGCTTCACTTGCAGGCAAAATAAAACAGAGAAGGGGGACAAAAGTATCTGCGGCTGGAACAGAAGAGAAAGAAATCATGTCAGAATTGAGATCTCTGTATTGGAAACTTCCTTCAAGAACTTGGAAGGAAATGTGGAAGATAAGTATAAAACTGAAGTAATTATTAAGCACAGTTTTTACATACACTGGAGTTTCAAACTGGTGGAAAAGTTGGTTCCTTAACAGGAAGTAGAGATTAGAAACTTAGGAAAGAAAGAAAATGATGAAAACAAAATTTGGATCAAAAAATGGCATAGAGGTGTGAGGAGAGGAATCTTTAATAAAATTACAGAAATAGTAGAAAGTATGAAAAATGCTAATGAAATATTGGAATTTCCAAAGAAGAAAGATAAAATAAAATAAAATACACCTTTTACCTCTCTTGGAAGGCTACTTTGCAAAGGGATCTTTGCATCATGATGTCCAAGAACGGGCAGTTAAGAAATATGTGTGGGAGTTTCTATTTAAGATAAATATACTGGCAAAAAAAAGGAGCATATTCTATGTAAAATAGCCTTCAAGTAATACTTCATGAAAATATGGTGCAATATTTGGTGCTCTTGCATTCTGTCCTCTTGCATACCTTTTTTGATTCAGTTGTGCTCCCTCTCTCTTTCTCTGAAAACTGACTGTAGTGAATACATAAAAATAGTGCTTATGCGTGTATTAATCTGTTTTATTTTATGTGTTGCTCCTGTTCCATGCTGATTGTAAATAGAGGGCATAAAAGGTGGTGTTAAATCCTTCTTAATTAATCTTCTTTTCTTTTATTTTCTTCAGTTATTTCACTACAGTCAATATAAAGTTAACATAAGAAAAGAGAAATTTCCTCGCTGAGTGGAGCTCAGTGCCATCTATGGATGTCTTATAAAAAGGCCTTCAAAGGTCGCATTTTTCCCGGAAAAAATGACAAAATACTGTAATGTGTTGTTCCTTAGATGCTGATTTTCATTATTTACTCATTATTTCTGCACCATGTTGGCTTTATTTATTTGAGGATTTGAGTTGATTTGAATTTTTCTTCTACTTGAAAGCCCAACATTTCTCAGCTTAGAATCTGAAATTTACAATGGATTCTTTCTTACAGGCAGAATACATTTTTCTTGGTGGGTTTAGAGAAACACTCAATTGGATCACCTGTAGTGTCTGGGAAATTTTAATCAATGCTGGTCTTTAGGAACATGCTTAGCAAATATCTGTAACAAACACTTGAGATGTAGGTCAGCTGCCTTGGGTCATTGGTATGGGTTAGGTGACCTCTTAAGTTTGTTTCCAGCCTTTTCATCTGTAATTCTATGCACATTTTAATTTAGTCAACAATTATTTGATGACTAGGAAACTGGAATAGAAGATAGTTCATTGATCCAAAACATTTCTCTGCACTGCACGGAGGGTTGAAAGACGTAGAGATTATTTAAGGCAGCAAACTTAAGAGCCAGCATAAGGCCTTCACCAAGTAGTTTTATCCTGAGGACTTTAATTTAATGGGCATGTTGTCTTTTTGCCCATCCCTTGGCAGGGTTCAGTTTCAGCTACTATGATCAAAGCTCAGCTGAAACAACACATATTACATAGCCCTTTTTCAAACAAATGCTTCCTTAAGTCCCTTTCAGCTGAAAAGATCTGAACTTCAGTTTGTTTACTTTTAATTTCCTCAACAGACAGTGTTATTTGGCTCAATGTCACTGTCTAATCACTTTAAATTACATAATTATGTTAATCCTGTACAGTGCATGCAATAAATGGAAATAGTAATGACTGGGATGATTCAACTGTAAGTAATTTTCTGGAGAATGAGAGAAGGTTAAACAGAAATGTTCTACCCCTCCTGCTTCCAGAAGTAAAACTCCAAGTGCTGAAATAGGTCTGCCATTTTTGTGTATTATTTCTAGTACTTGAACTGCTGCAGGATGAGCAGGTGGGTTCTGCTCTCCCTTGGCATAGAGAAAATTGGAAGTGTGTAGCCACAGTAATTTTAAATACTTGATACTCCCTGAAATATTTAGAAGTTCTTTTAAAAATATTTTTTCTTTTCAGTCAGAGCTTTAACAGACTCTTTGGAAAGAATCAAAAGGCATTTGTTTTTAGAAATAATTTATTATTTAATGTACGAGGTTATAAATTCACTAGGTTTTAATTGGCATTCAGAAAAAAAAAAAGTGCAGCAGCCACGTTTCTCAATTTTTCTGTTGTTTTGGAGGTAATCTATTCCAACTCATTCTGTCTGTAAAAGTTATCATAGGTTTGACTTTTATACCTGTCCAGTAGTGTTTAATACAAAGGTAGGTGAAGGATATTTAGCCTGTGTATATGTTCTGTCTTTTCTTGTAGTAGTTAATCATGTCTCTTCTTTTTGTTACTACTCTTTACATCACTAAAAAACTGATGCAGACAGTATAGCTCTCTCTATTCCTTCCCTTTCTCCTTTTCCTGCAAGCAAGCACACAGTCGCATGAAATATTTATACATCTTCATTGCCTGAAGAATGTGAACTGTGAGATGGATGATTTATCTGCCTGCTCCTCATCTATCAAAACTGTAATTGTTGTAGTCTTTCTACATGAATATTTACATGGGACAGGATGAAAACGGCACGTGGAGCTCATGAGAGGAAATAGAAGTTTAGAAAGGTGACAGCTTTCACGATGACCAAATAGAAGTTCAGCAGCAAGTTTGATTTTACACATACAAGGTATTGGAATGTTGAACTGCTGCCTCTTAGAAATATATTTGTTGCCAGAACCATTGATGTAAGAGTGTTTATTGATTCTGAGATTGTTTTGAAGGCAAATAAAAATTACAGTCATGAGATTAAACTATTTTTAACTTAAAACTTTAGGAAAAGTGCTTCTCAGTTCAAAGAAATTAGCAAACTATGTTAAAGGCAAATTAGGGTGTTCTCTATTTAATATTAATACATGTTCAAAAATCTTTATTAGATTCTCAGTAGATGGATGGTTTTGTAATAGTCTAAAAATCATCCTTTGTGTTCTTATTTATTCTTTTTATAACAAGCATTTACTAAGATATATATAAATTTTGCAAATAACGTTTTTTATTCTTACAAATCTGTTAAATTAGCATTGAACTGATCCAGCAATATTAGTATGCCAATCTAAACCATTATGGTATGCAAGAAATAATACGGATTTTTTATCATGTAATCTTTATTGTACAGAAGGGCTAATAAATAATTTGTAAAACAAAAACCTGAATTTAAAAAGTTTTCAGCGATAAACATTTCTTAAAAAGAAATGTGTCATCTTAGTTGTTCTTGGTGATGACAAGCACACAGAATAATTAAGGGCTGAAGGCAGAGCATGTTTGACCTGTGTACCTCATCATTCTCTAAGACCATAGTATTTCTCAGCTTCTATCTCAACGTAAGTCAACAAATGCTATCATGAATATTGATGGGCTATCAAGGTCTTATTTATGACACTTCTTATGTTGCCTTTTTACCTGGCTTTACCAGTAGAAAAACTCTTCTATGGGACTTGGCCTGTAAAGAAGCCCTCTTCACAGATGCATGAGCATGTTGTCATTATTCTAGTAGAAATGGCCAGCCTCTGGTATGGGACAACCTGCAGCCATCAGAAGAGTTCACCTGCCTCCCTAGGTACTAACCAATACCCTCTTTTCCACTGGCTACGAGGTCAGGGTCATACATGTCAGAGCATATGTGATGTGTGGGGAAGGAGAGCGAGTTGATCACATGATGGATTTCTGTCTGGTTTTGTGATTGGCAAGGCACAATGGTGTAAGGCTCATAGTAGACTCATGTGGCCTGTCAGAAAAGATTGACCATCCATGTACTACAACATGAGATGGTTGTGTGATTGATAAATAGTGAAAGGAATGAAATGTGACTGTATGGAGAGCCAAATGTCAAATGTAAAATAAGAAGCAAAAACCCCATGGAAATGAATATTCTTTTTCTTTAGTCTCAGTATAACCATGGGGTCTTTGAAACAATATTATATGAGAAAATTATTCGCTAAATGTCTTAGCTTTCAATTGATGGGTTCTTCTTCGTAGCTACATATGTATATGCACACAGTGTGACAGAACTTGAGCAAATGCTCCATTTTAGATTAGGGTGGCTTGGAAATCTTTGTGAAAATACTTTTGATGGAACAAAGATGCATAGGCAGTACGTTTAAGCTCTTTTGTCAAAACATTGCATAGCTACAAAAACTACCTATGCATAATATCGACCAGATGGATTTCTGCTCCTCAAGAAGGGGTCTTGTTATCAGGATTAGAGAGGGGTTTTTTTAAATCTCATCCTTGTTTTGACATGACTTCATATGTTATTGTAAGTCATTCTGACTGTCCATATGGAAACTATTTTGCAATTCTCACACATAAAATCTCTGATAAGTGCAGATAACATAATTATCATACAAAACGGATGGCTGTGAATGTCCATTTCTGACACAGATGATTTTTTCTAAATACAAGAACTTTAATTTGGTAAAGTAATGGAAGTAGTGCTTAGAATGACAGGAATTATTCTCCTCTTTTAAGACTTCAACACATTATCTAAAGAAACATTAGCTAATAAGCTAACTACTTTTTCAGTGAGGGGTGCTCAAGATTCTGTAATATAATAAGATTTTGTTGCAAAATCACAGGAGAAAGCCAGATGTGTGTCTCTTAATGGCTGGTAAGGAATGAATTCGAGTTAAGCTTGGGCGAGTATCTTGTGTGATAAAAAAAAAAATGCTGTTGTAGTGCTGTTAGGCTTTAGTATGGAGGCATAAAGCATTTTAAAAGCCAAACCCATAAATTTGTTAGACTAGGTTAAGTCCCACAGTTCTAATCCTGTGCATATGTCACTCCTGTAGGCACCTTGTTTATGTTTGTCATTTTCATGTTGTCTTCTATTTTATTTGTGTTAATCTCAGATTTTCTTAATTTCTTTTCCTGAAAGCAGTATATTTTAGTATTACCTAACTTTAGGAAAGATTTTATGGGCTTTAGAGGTGAGTGAAATTCCTTTCAAATATTGTCAATCTGGCATAAGAACCTCAACTTTTAAAGTGGTTTAAAACCACAACACTCACCTACAAGGAAGTGGCCTGCAAATGCTGATACTGTGTCCGATGGAAACTCATTTTCATTTTAATATAGGCTTACCATGGCAAATCTGAAAAGTAGAAGAAATACCTTTGCAACAGTTTACTATTGCAAAATCATTCTCATATCCTGCATTACTATACAATGGTAGCATCCCATCAGATAGGTCCCTCAGCTGTGAAAAGGTGGGGAGACTTCTGAACTGCAGACTCAGTACTTATGAGTGAGCTAGTTTGTTGAAACACTGTTCCCCATGCTAAGCAGTACCACCTCCCTCTCTTTCATGTTTATTTGTTAGCCGTTTTTCGTCTGGTCTTGCATTTAATTTTGAAGCACCATGAAGCAAAGACAGTCTTTGTACAAGAAAGCTTCATTCACAAGTTAGATAATGAACAAGTGAGTAGTTGAACTAACAAAGCTTGGTTTCTCATGCTTTTGGTCCTCTGGTTCCTTCCATGTTTCTACAGCAAAAAAACACAGCTTCCTTTCCACTTCTTCCCTATCTTTTCTGACTGCTCTGTGGACAGAAATGTCTTATAGGTGATTTGTGTAACGATTGCATGTGATCTGGAGTTTTAGGAGTACAGATTGGTCAGCAGGGTGATGGCAAAAACCAGATTGTTGAGTCTGGGCTTTGACCTTTCTCTGGATGGGAGCACTGATTGAGATCTCTTTTTTTCTACCAGCCTTTGACATTTATGAAACCGGATTGCTCTTCCATTGTTGGGGATTGAGTAGGCTTTAAAGTTACTAGGATGGGCAGAGATAATTAAATGGAATCGAGGACTCTGCTTGCTGAGGAGTCAATTCCAGTTAATACTTCTATTCACCTAGAGACAAAAGAAACAACAAAACACCAAAGAAAGCTGTATTAAAAAATAATGGGTTGCGTTCTACAGACCAGTGTCCTTTTCTAAATAAAGTGTAACACTGCAATGACGCTGAAGACATATAATATGAGATTAAAAAAAGAAACTAAAAATTATATTTCTCATGTACATATACGCACAAATTATGTGGAGTGTGAGGTACTCTGAACTAGGGAAATTCTAGCATTTCAGTTCCTCTTTTCCATGTAAACACCAACCATACTATGTTTCAGCCTTTGATTATGTGCCTTATGCATTATTTTCACACACAGATTTTTTTCCTTTTGTGCACAGAGCTGAGACTATTCATTTAAGAAGCTATTGTTAGATATTTTTTCTCTTCATTGTTCATTGTATAGTAACAGTGTTAGCAGTGTTATTTGCTACATGCTGTTTAAACCTCACTCGCAAGCGAGTTATTAATTTCTTTCTATCCTTTCCTGTGACACCCATAACTAAATTTCTGAGTGCTTCAGGAACAGTAATGTTTATTTTTACATTATCCTCCGGAAATGCAGCTTTTGTCTTCCCGTTTCACAGAAGAAGATGAAGCAGATGTTCAAAGTGTCTGGTAGAAATTTAGTGCAGTGAATGAATGTGATGTTGGTCAGTTTAAAATTCTTGGAACTAGATGTTTACAGATTATTAAAATTTTGCAGCATGTGTTCAAGCAAATTGCATGGTGACTGTTGAGCATTTAAGGGAAAAAAACTCCAGGGTATGAAGTCTCAAAGAAAAAGAGGAAATTAGTACTTGTTACTTCATGGTTAATTCCCAAGGAACTGATTTTGTTCTCATGAGCTAATCCTAGGAATTATCAGATATAACCTGATAGAGCACACTCTGTAAAACCTGTGTGTGGGAAGACTGAGGTCCAGTAAATTCATTGGAGACTCTCAGCTGAGGTACAAATTGCCAGTATTTGAGCATGATAGTGCACAAGTTCGTCGTTATGCACTTCAATCCTTTACAGATAGAGAAGTTGGTTGTCTAGTCAGACCACCCTCTGAATGATACAAATGCTCTCCTGAGGGTAGGTATTCGTTACAGCGTGTAGATTGGATACTTATGTTCTTTGATGTCTTAGAGTGCCAAGGTGCTATCATGATTATCTAGCATAAAATACACAACAAGCCAAGAAAAGTTTTTCTCATGTAATCTTTATAGTGAAGAAGGGGTGATGAATCATTTGTACAGACTGGCAATACAGAGACTGTGTTATAGCAGTTACCTTGCTAATCACAGAAAATAACGATTGTTTGATGTTTCCATTAAAGAGTCCTCCATTAACTGCAGTTGAACTTGACTGAGTGTGAAATTAGAAAGGAGACTCAGATTTCAAGACACTCACTCCCTCAGGTGCTCAAAAGTATGCTAACTGGCACTGTGGGAGACCTAAAACAACTAAGGATACTTAAAAGAAAGAGGCAATGACAATATGAAAATAAAACCTTTGTATTATCGCTGAACCCAGAAAGTTGGTCAAGATCAGTCACACTTTATTAACTGTTAAATGTCAGGCTTTCATGAAGTGGTCCTTTCTGCCAGGGTCTGATTCCAGCTGTGCTTGGTGAGCATCTGCAGTCCCAGCAAGCGATTAATACCAGGCAGAAAAGTCTGTGAAAATGAATGTAAGAAAAATTGTCAGGAGACCACATATTAGGGAATTGTCTATCTTTAAGAAAATGTACTTAAAACTTAAACTTGACAGAGATTTAAGGTTTTAGAGACTATGTTGGCTTCTGGTGACAACTGGAGTATAAGACAAGAATTGTAAAGACCTGATTTCTGGCTTGCATTATGGCACTGGAGACACTTTAATCTTCTTTCTTTGTTTCTCTACCTGTAAAATGAGGGAGGCATATAGATCCCACAGCTACCTACTGGTATGGAATTTGAAAGTCTGGAAACTAATATCATTCCTAAATATTAATAATATTCATTTTATACCACGTTTATTATCTGTGAGGTTGGAGTGTAAGAAGGGCCATACCCTTTATCTCTGTGATTGTCTTATAATACAGTGTTGAAGGCTCCTTGGAACATTCCATTTGTAATGCTCAGTTCTGTAGGAATAAATGAAAACACCATAAATTCAGGATTATGACATATTGTAGGATTAAGAGAAGGCTTTAGCCAAGAATATGTACATATATCTGTTTATTCTACTTCGCTCCATGTGAAAGATCTTTTAAAGTTTTTCCTGATTTTGAGAGAGAACGTCCCTTGACATATTTCTTGGATATTTATCACAGTGTTCTTTGCAAATAACAATTATTAGAAAGGCTTTTAGTATTTTATGCTTTCTACCATGTGGGAGTAAAAATTCCTCTTAGATGGTGTTTTAATATATAGTCAAAGGGTTCACTTCCAAGTAAAAGCAGTATTACACTTTACACTGTTGATATGTGAATATAATTCAGTTATATTTGTGGTTCTTTTGGCATGAATATGTATTTTCAGATGTAGCTGTTCATTTTACTGGGGTGCTCTTTCTGATGGAAACCTTTTGTGTCTTTGCCTGTAGCTACCGTTGACCTCCATATAAGTGTCATTATTATTTCAAGATTTAAAAGAAAAGCAAAAAGGGGATGGTCTCTGAAGGCTTGTGCTATTAAAAAAAAAAGTGTATTGTATTTCATTTAATAATCTTATTTGTAGAACAGTCTTTGAATGTTCACATACTGCTGGTTCTTTATCATTCTTTCATCATCCAACAAAATAAACCAGGAAAATTACTGTATTGTAAACACAACCTTAAAATACTTTTTTTTAAAAAAAACAAAAACAACACAAAAAACCAACACACACCTCTATGATTCTTTAATGAAGGAACAAGCTGGAATCCTATGGAATGACATCTACTAAGAGAGCCCACGGTATGCACACTGAAAAATTGTATCTAGTGTTATTATAAGTAAATGTACATCCTGTAATTTACTGTAATCTATTTGCAAAGCCATGAAACCTGTGCTGGTGATCGCTAGGAAACAGATTTGTCTGTTAGACAACTAATTACCAAATAAGTGCCCAGAGCAAGCACCTGCCATGTCCTTCATAAAACTATGCTATGCACAGGGAAATAAATAGTGACAGATCCCCATCTTGAATTTGTCCACATTGTGCTGCTAGGTTCATTTTTCATTTCAAGTCATTATTTGGACAACTGTGATTTTTGAATCACAAACTTTTTCTGCTCAAAAGATCTTTCAGTTCTCATGTCACTGCAAGTGCTAACTGGAATGATAGCTTACTTGTTTCCAGCATAGTGAATTCCACACCTTATTAAAAAAAAAAAAAAAAGTCAGAAAGCAGACATCACACTGACTATTTTTCAAAATGTTGCTTCTCACCTTGAATGACAATTATTTCAACACTACATTATTTGTATAGTAGTAGGACAAGGAGTCCCTAAGTTTAATAGCAGTACAAAATACAAACATCAAAAAAGAGTCAACTTTTGTTTGGAGCAACCTAAACCAAGTGTGTATAATGGGGAGCAACACAAGACTGTGTTTTAAACATTTTGGAGGTAGTTTTGGCTTGTGTCTTCTTGGTTGTTGGTTTCTCTTCTTTTTGTTTCTTTTATTAGTTGATTTTTTTTTTTTCCTTCTCCCCAAAGTATACATCAAAAAAAGGCAGTCATTTTATAAGCCCCGGTTACTCAGCCTTCTGTCTAGCTTTTAACTGCATTATGTATTTTGGGGGCTCATTGAGGGAATGACTATTAATATACTTAAAGTATTAAATATATATAATATAT
>NW_010250733.1:0-62650 GCF_000690775.1 Eurypyga helias | reverse complement strand
TTTTCTAGTCGGTTTGCTCACCAAACATCTTAAAATACCAGTGCTTATGGGCCCTCCTCCCTTAAGACAGGCGGTCTTTAGCAACTCAAGCATTGCCCTTCTTGCTCTAGCTGAAGCTGTAGGCTTCATACACTATAGATATTTTTCCTTCGTTTGGACAAGGACTTTTATCTAGAAATATCCAAACATTCTAGAGCCATCCTAGGAAAAGCATCCCTTTTCAACATCTCAGGAACAACTGCCTGATTGTCTTACTTTTGCTACTTTTGTCTCATTTCTTATAATCTTACTTTAACTCTTCTTTCCCCCAGAAACCCTGCAAACCTGATGGGATGCTGAATCTGATAACAGTTTCCTTAGCCAACAAATCTGCTATTCTCACGTTTTCTGATTAAATATATCACTTTCTTTAAAGTTATGTAGAAAAAAATTCATTTCATGACATAAGTGCTCTGTCAGAGCATCTTAGATATAATTCTGATTGTTGAGAATGATCTGGTCTTATGTTATAACCAGTGACAGGTTTTAGCCAAATACAGCTATCATACTGCATCTTCACAGTGTTTATATTGAACACGGGATTTATCTCTCTGCGAAAGCAACATGAAATACAAGTCACATCAGGTGCACCTAGGAGTAGCCCTGGATTGGACTGTGAATTTTCAAGGACATCTAAAGAAAACAGCTGCAAAAGCAAGGACATCTGTGAAGTAGATTAGCTGGCTTAGCATGGGGTGCCTAAACACTAACCTTTCTAACATCCGCACCAGCCATCTGTTACTCAGCCATTCTAGCCTGCTACTGATTGTCGCACACAAAGCTGGATGATGGCCAGCTCTGTTTAATCGTGCAGTATATCATAAACCTTCTGATCCAATCTTTTCCCATCTCTGGTAGTGCCTTATAACATACCACCACTGCACGTGTGGTGTGAGCGTGTAACAGTCAGCTCTGCAGAGGAAGTCTCAGACAACCATTTTACATGGATCCATCCCGACTGCCTCAGGAAGTATTTGTGGAATCTTACTGTTAACAGGAGTGGTCTTCATTAGTGGTAACTAACTTGTAAGTTTGTTCAGTAGCAAATATAAACCTCATTTTAACCTGCCACATATGGGCCCTGGCAAGTAAGTCATGCCAATGATGCTTTAGAGCCTACATTCCTATGTGGCCCTCTGAAGACTGGTGACAATGACTACAGCAAATTAAAAGACTGTCTTGACAAGACATATATTAACCCAAAAAAAGATGACAAATTTTGCTTGAAATCACCCCAAACCAGCTTCAATGAGTCATGGGGTTGAGACAACTAGTTTTGATTTTCTTTGTTAAAGATTGCTTTTTGTTCCAATACACTGATACTGGAGTCCAGACTCTGAGGAATGGTCTGAACTCTTTTTGCAAGTTGTGTGACTGATGCTTATTTTAGTTATATCAGTGCCATGTACACTAAAGGCAACTGATAACAGGGAAGAGTCAAAGCAGAGAAAATACTTTATGTTAATACACTGGAGAAAAATGCATTGAATTTGCAGCGAATGTAACATGTAACCCACTAGTTAGTCTGCTTACCTTTTATTGGACTCAATCTTTACTGTTGACCTCTAAATGTTTTTAAGCTGGTAGGGATCTCAAAAAAATTATAATAGAATTGCGAGTGGAAGTGTATCATTTAATGAGAATTTAAGAGAACAATATCATGCAAATCAGTCAGAAATTAGCAAAGCATTAGCAAGATAGTACAAGAAAAGCATATTTAGATCTTATATATTGGAAACCAGAAAAAAAAGACATTCTGTCTCCTACATGCCCCTTTCTGTGCACAACCTAGGTTGCCACGTCTCAGATCTCAGGGCAAGCCAGGGAACTGCCTGTGTAGGGTGACATGCAAGTGTAACATGCTTCCCAGTTCCATGGGTGGTGTTGCCAGACTTGGTGTAAACATACATATAATCTGCACTTTAGGGGAAGAGGGAAGTAGATCCAGAAAGATTTTACCAAGTTATAAATTTCTGGTGGGAAATGGGCCTCTGTATCCCCAAGGTAAGAGCCACAAGTGATCCTTACAATAATAAACATTTGGAGATACCACTTCATTTTATAGTCAGTCAGCAAGGTTAAGTCTGTAATCAAAATTAATATACAGTCCTGTATGAACCTTCCCCAATTCTGGGATCTATAAAAAATGTCTCAGTAATATCACCTGTTATGATAATATTAAATCTTTTGGAAAATTATCTGGGAAGCAGAAGGAGAGATGTTTCAGAATAAGGAGAGATGCTTCAGCAGGCTGCAGAAGGAGACAGTGATCCTTTCTGCTAATCACATTTGCAGATTTGTTCAGCTCTGCTGCAAGCTTCTTGTGCAGGCTGTGTGACAGCATAAAAACTTGCCTCCCTTATGACAATTCCCTCCCCTCACACACGTCCCTTCCCTGATCCAAAGACAGCAGTGATCTGAGACATGGAGGAGAGCTACTACTCCCCAGCACTTTGCTGGGCAGGGAAAGGAGTGCCCTCCAGCAGTGGAGGCAATGGGGGTGAACTCTGTCTCGTGGTGGTGAGTGATATGTAGAGAGCCCTGTCATTGCTCTGGACCAGGAGAAGTGGAGGCTGAGGCATTGCAGGCTGTTGGGGCTCAGGTCTGGGCTCTTCTGAAGCACCTGGGTAAGATGGAGAGGTATCAGTGAGTACCCAGGTGAAACAATTATGGTAGAACTGGCACCATTTTTTTCTCTGTTAAATATTCCCAGCAGTGACATACCATCAAACATAACATTCTTACTTTGCTTTGCCCCTCTTCTATTAATTATAGACACATGAACAAGACACATGCTTATGTCTTTTATTACAAAGGACTGCAATACCAGCTGAGCATTACAGCAGCCATTAGAGTCCACTTGTGTCCTCAGAAACAGAAAAATACACCACACTCCTTTTTAAGAAGTGCCTTTATAAATCTACCCTAAAGGCTCAGAGACACAATCAGACTGCTAAACAGACATTTGACAGGCACTGAAAGAACTTTTACTGCATATGAAGATTAAAGAAGATGTTCTTTTGTCAATTTTTTTTCTATTTAAGTGAAGTGGGTAAAAGACAGGAAGTTTCTCTAGTCTTGTATTTTCATAGAGTAGATTAGAGATGAGTTAGTTCCGAATTTCCACTTAAAATATCTCTTGGAATGCATAGCTAATTTCCTGCAGACATGATTCTTAGGCTTTTATGTAGTGTTGCAATAAATCTCTCAAAAATGTGTCCAAATAACTTTCAGGCATAGGCTTTTTCCTTCCTTTTCTTTTTTGAGTTCTCTTTTTGAAAATAGGCATCAAGGTAAAATCACAACAAGGAACTTAGTGTGGTTCTGCTAGATAATTGCTTATAACTTTTTATACAGAACTTTTGAAGAATATTATACAAGATAAAATGCAGTCAATAATGTAGAAGACCTCCATAACAACACCCAGTAGCACTGAATTAGAAAAGGTAGAAGGGGTTATGTACTAGACAACTGTGTTAGAAATGTGGGATGACAGTAGTCCTAGACATCTCTATTTTCTCCTAGAAAACAATAATGTAATTGAGCTATAATATGGAAACCTCATGAACTACCTACACATCTTTGTTATGCAAATCCCATGATAGTGTTATGGAACTTGGTTCCTGCAAAACATTATGGTCACCCTAGCTGGGGCCCAAGTATCATAACAAGTGGAGAATCAGGCACCTTAATGCAGACACTTTCTGTGGCATAGCCTTTTCACTCCCCTCAGCATTCAGAATTGTTGCATTAGTGTATATCTGTTCCCTATTTTTCTTTCAGTATCCACTTGCCTTTACTAGTTTCCTACTCTGGCTTGTCCTTTTTCTGTGCGATTTAGTGAAGGAGAGTTCCACATTTTGTTTATCTACTCTCTTAACAATTGTGTAAACTTTGATAATTTCCCATCCCAGCCTTCTGATCTGCATGCAGGAATCCCAGCTGGCTTAGTCCCTCTGCAGAAAGCAGCTGCTTTATCCCTAAAGCGTTTTACTTGAAGTCTGCACCATTGACTTCAGTGTCTTGAAGAACAGAGCTGCTCATAATAATCCAGACAAGGGTGTACATGATTTTGTACAATGGCAAAATTACTTCTTCAGTCTTCATCTCATTACTTAAAATCACCTTCTTAGCTTTTTTTGACTCCTATTGTAAACTGAGCAAAATTGCTGAGGACTCAGAAACCTCTTTCCTCAGTTGTGACTTCCACTTCAAACTCGGCACTGTGTATCTATCCTTAGAAGCATTACCTTGCATTTATCTACATGTACTCTCTGTTCAGCAGCTCACTCAATTTTGCAAGGCTCTTCGGGAGTTCATCACCATGAGTATGGCATCTGACTAGGCAAAAGAACTTAATATTTCCTCCAAGGTATTAATGAAGATGTTGAATAAAACTTGTCCCTATAGTAATAGTATAGTAGATGCCACTAATAACTTTTCTAAGACACTCTTTTCTTTCTGTCCTTAAGCCTTTTTTAGTCCATAAAAGAACCTTTCTGTAATAATTCCTCTTCTGGCCACTTTATCATTAGCAACTTGTGTTAGGCACAAGGAAGTTCTGCAAAACTCGACAGTACATGCCATCTGTTTATTGGCTAATACACATGGTAAATAAATACTTCTAGGCTAAGCAGTAATATACTAGGCACCAACAAGACAGCCAGTGTACCTCTTCTGGCCCACATGGCACCAGTCAAGTCTCCACCCCACCTTGAAATGCATCAATCCTTAATCCTGCTGATGTTACCATTTTATGAATATCTGGGGCTTTTTTCTTTGAGAGAGTTATACTTTTTTGTGTCAGTATTTTTCCTCTTGAATCCTTCAGCTCCTAATTATTACTCTGTCAGCAACTACTATCTCATCCATTTGTTGTTTCTATTTTTCTTACCTTGAATGCCTTCTGTTCATGTGCCTTCTCCTGCTTTTAACAATCTTCTTAGCAAAACTGAATTAAAGTTACACAGCTGTAATGCATGAAACCAGATTCACAGGCAGATGAACCCCTGGGCTGAAGATTACATGTGCTCCAAACTTTCGGCAACTTAGCTTCTTCAGTAATCTTTGGCGTGGAATCTCTTTCAATATCCAAGTTTTGGATGCCCGGTGGCTTTTTTTCATCCATGCATTTATTGGCACATTCAGAGAGCGTGATGTAGTGAGGTTGCCTTTTACACAAATCATGCTGATTCCTCTCCAACTGCCCATACTTATTCACGTGCTCCTTCATTGTATTCTCTATCATGGATGGTACCAATTTATCATGGAAGGAAGACAGACTCACTGGTTTGCAGTTTCCAGGATCTCTCCAACAGCCTTGTTTCCAGATGACAAATACACCAGCAAGTTGCCAGTCTTTTGGCAGAACAACTGTTTATAATGATTTGTCAGCAGGTCTGAAATTTCACATTTTATTTCCTTCCATATTCATCCAGTCCTACTGGCACCTAAAAAGTCTATTTTGTATAATAATTCCTGTACATGTACTTCATATTCTTCTGACCCATCTGGTATAAAAATAAATATTAAATATAGGCTTCACCTTGGTGTTCAGCAATTAGGTCTGATTCAAAAATTCATTGAGCTTGGCTGCTATGGTCCTATTACCTCCAAGTACTTTGTTTTAAACCTTTTTCGGCATATGGTCACACTGGTTCCCTAGCTGTTCTTCTTTTCTGATGTAGTTAAAGAGACTTTGCTAACAGTTTCAGCATCCTTTGAAATGGTGTCTTCAAATTCTTTTTTTTTTTTCTTTCATAATTTCCTGTTTACATTTGACCTGTCACATTTTACAGGCAGGCCTGTTTCCTTCATTTACAAGATGTCCAGTTCTTACACACTGAAATTTCTTCAGTGATAGCCTCCATATCCTTTCCACTGAGGCACTCATGTTTTTAATTGTTTTTTATTTTTGGATGAGTTTGATTTACTCTTTAATTATGGCACATGTTTTACCTGGTCTGTTAACATAGTATTAATAAATCATGTGGAAGCGTATCTCTATTATAAGCAGAGGTCCAGTAGAAGAGGAAGAAAGATGAAGAGAAAGGGAAGGAGGGAAAATCTCTTTAGAATGGTAGCATATTTCTTGCAGCACATGCTTTCTTTAAATACAGTTTATGTAGGTGTCATGGTGAAATATCTAATCACAACATATTAATTTTGACTTCACAGGTCATAATCTAAAAGACAAGTGTGTCCTCATATAAAAAGTAGTTAAAAAATAATAGTTGATCTTGAAGGCATATTAAATTTTTTTTACTTTCATCTAAGCCAATGTGTGTTTACAGTAAATCTGTATTGTTTTCTTCAGGCTGAAGACCATTTCTTTTTTTTTTGTTAGTGATAGCTGTCATAATAAATGGGACTGTAATATGCAAATATGTAAAAAAAAAAAGGCAATTTATTAGAAAAAAGTTATCTAACGTTTTTTAATGATAAAATAGCCTTTCTTAAGCATTCCAAGGATCTTGGGTATAGTAACATAGAGTAAAGCCCTTTTTGGTTGTTCTATAAATTTATAGAATATTTTGGTACAACATGCAGACTTGGTGCTTGAGCTTAGTGAATGTGGTTAGTGATATAGTCCATGAGTCTGTAAAGATACATTCATGATATATAGTTATAACTACTAGTATTCACAATTTGGTGTTTAATGGACTCTTAATCTAAGCCCCTAATTGCAAAGGTGACAATCTTTTGGGCATGTCCAAACTGCTGAAATGTGAGATGTTCAATATATCTGTTGGTATACTGTGATGTGGATGTAGAAATCATCCAACAAGTAACCAGCTGTTGATCCTTTCCAGTACACTTCACTAATGACTTGCTTCATTCATGGAAAGCTATATCTATGTTGTAGGCTTTTGCTGAACTGGGACCCACTGGTATTTCAGCTTCCTCAGAAATAGAAAGGAACCAAACTACTTGTATCAGTCAGATTTATTTGATGAGAGCAGATGGTCAAAAATATAACCATTTTCCATAGAACAAATGAGAAACTGGCAGAGGTTTTAATGGTTGTTTTATGACTTGATTTATCATTTGTTATTTTTATAATTCTGATAGTAGTGTCATTTACATGTAATGGTGGTAATACAAGAGTATCAGTGACAAAATTTATCCCAGCTGTACTTGACTTCAGAGGAAAATTTGCCAATCTCCTATTTACCATCTCAGCTGTCCAAGCGGCCAGCTCATTGCCGCTCAGGTATCAAAGTCCTTCCTCACCTCAGCAGTCTCTAGTGCTACAAAAGTAACTTGGAGTCACAAGCAGCTTCTTAAATTGGTCAGGAAGAAGCAATTCCATGGAGATGGGACCTAGGCTGAAGTGTACAGAGTTTCTACCTCTGCCCAACCTCCAGAACTATCCCAGTTCCTTTGAAAGCCACAGCTTACTGCCTGGTCCTAAATTTTGTAATCTTCATTGGAACCACATTACACTGTTCTGCCTTTTGTCTGGGATACTCCCCAAATGAGCATACCAGATAGCGGATACTGCTGCATGCTGCTATGCAATGTCTTGTGAGGCTCTGCCTTCTCTCTCTCTCTCTAGAATGGATTACTATTACAAATGTTACAAATGTTACAAATGAGGTAGTTACTTGAAAATTAAATGTGGTCCTCATGTGGCCACACATGACTTCTGTGATATTTCCTACTCTAAGCTTATGCCTGAAATGATCATTAATTCAACCTAGCCATGGAGACGTATGATGAACAGACGGAACATACCAGCACCAAACAGAAAAATGCCATTCAGTATCATGTCTTTATGGGCAACTGATAACAACCTACATGATACACTGATAACATGGTTCCTCTATAAAACACATGGTGGACTTGTCAGCCATTTATCTTGCCATGCTTTTTAAAATTCCTATCTTGGGATACAGAAACCTGAAGTAGCCTCCATTAAGTAAAAATAAGGGAAAAATACTATTAAAAGAGAAGAGCCGGGAACTTTACCCTTTATTGGTGACCTTTAAAGACAGAACTAATAAGTGGTTCTGAAACGGCAGCATTCAGGTAACCTCAGTGATCCTTTCTCTTAAATGTCACTTGATGAAAAAAAAAAAAAATCACAGTATATTTCCAGGTTCATAGAATAAAGGTATGACTGTAGTAATATGTTCAGGTTAATATGCTGTTACAGAAATATGACACAATATTACAATTATTAAAGACATGTCTGACTCCAGAAACCCGCTATATTTTCTAACTTCGAGGCAATCTCTTCTGTATACACTCACCTTGGAGCAAATGCTTCCATCTTGGAGGTCTTAAATGTTGTTTAATTTCTTCCTTGCATAAAAACACTGATTTGACTCTCAGGTGGCCAGCTTGTAGTAATTGGTTTTAGACTTGATATTAGAGCAATACAATTTACACATTAGCAGTCCAAATGTTCAATCTGGACCTCTCAGGTGAATGAAAAGAGATACCTGGATTTTTTTGGCATTCCAACTGCTTTGCTAATGAGAATGAATTGATTTCTCACATATGTAACACCCAAGTCAGTAATTGCGTCCTTGCGTCCCTAAATTCTTCAGAAACAGACCTAGATTTGTATTGACTTGTTTTTGCATTTGACACCTTCTCTGAACAAATGTATCTCAACCAAAGAATTGCCAATAAGCCCTTTTATATTCATTATCTGCAAGTTGTATGTGTGCTTATAGCTGCAGCTTACGCTTATCCAGTTCAGTTCAGATTAGGAATGCACTTCTAAAATGACTCATACAGTTTTTCCACTTTTGTTCACAGAGCAAATTGGGTTCAGAGTACATGAGCTGGACTGCTTGTTGATGAAGCTAAATCAGAAGATAATGCAGGTGCACAGGCGAGGCGGGTTGGCTGTAACACAACAACTGCATGGAGAGGCCCATTTTAATTTCCCTCTTCAAATTCCCCAGGAAGTAAAGAACTGTGCCATATTCTGGACACTTTGACCTTCCCTGTGTTCCTCAGGTCTTATGTAAATGTCACCATGGGGAGGTGCCGAACAGAGGCCAGGGATGGAGGTGTGAGGGTGGTCGAAGGGACTTTTTCCACCATATGAATAGCTGTGGAGGAAAACAGAACTGCACCTCTACCTAACTTAGGCTCTGCAAGTATCAAGGACACAAATCCATTAGCCTTGGCACTGTATCCGCTAAGGAAGTTTCAGACACATTGGTGAGGGGTAGAGCAATATCTTTTCTTTGGCAGGGATACTGGTGAGGTCCCTGCTTTAGCTAACAAGTAAATTTTGCATTATTGGAAAAATTTTTTGGCTTGGATCACTTTTGTTTTAAAGAATTAAGTAGCCTCTCGAGTGAAAGATGTGATAAGAGGCTAAATTTGGATCTCCAATTGCAGACAGCTGTTAAATAAGTCACAAGTGGCATTGTTAGACTTTGGCATTGTTAGTTCTTGAAAACAGATACAAGCTGAACATTCAACATGCCTGACTTCAGCACCTAATTTTTCACTACATCTCTGTTTTCTAACAGAGCAACTTCAATTTTAATTTATAGTCTTCTGCCAAGAATTGATTGAAAAAATATGGTTTACAAATAACACTCTCTAGGTATACTTTTAACAATAGACACTAACTTTAAGGTATAATAACTATTATACCATGAACTACATCTTAATAAAATTCCTTTGAATAGTTTTGAAAACTAAAATCTCCATAATCTGCAGAAACCATTAACCTTTTAACCTATTTATTATCTCTATCTCTTAGATATATTTTGGTTCATTTATGAGCAGTAAAAATTAAAATTTTGGAACCATATTACAAGATAAAACCTAAGTGCTTGCAAATTATATTTTCATGTACATGGCTTTTTTTTAAAACTTAGATTCCTGAAATTACTGCTGGACTGCAGGCTAGGAGCTTACCACCACCACCATTGGCTAATTAGCTCTTGTTTGAATTTTCATATTTCTTTTCTCTTTTTTCTTAGTGACCATGAATACTTCCACCATCTGTGAATTTGAGTAGCTCCTTTCCTTTTCAAGTCCATCTTGGCCAAATCCTTCCAGAGTGCTTCTGATAGCAGACAGGGAAATTCAGTGTGCAGGGAATTTACTTAGGACCTGGAAGATCTCCATTCTGCTCATTACCCCAAGTGGCCACTGGACAAATTATTTGGTCCCAATACGCAAAATGAGGAGAGTAACTCTTCCTGCATGGCAGTGTACATGCTGTAAAGATGTTCAAAGACAACTGCCTTCCCAATCCTTCCTGAACTCAATTTAGACCTGTTTAACCAACCTGGGGCTCACAGTCAGCTGGTAGTCACCAGCAGGAGCAGATAATCCACACTGCAGAAACCAAGATCCAGTAGATCAGTGTCTTTGGAAGGTCAAAATATATTCCAAACCATAAAAAGCACTACTTCAACTCTTGCACAAGAGGTGTTTTTTAGGACTGTGGCACTAATTCAACCGGTGGACCATTTTTTTCTGCTGAGGAAGCCCTTTTCAGAACAAATATCTCTGTGACTAACACCTCTGACAGTGGTTTTACAAAAGGAGACAGTTGTGGCCACATGTCTTTTCTGAGCGAAACCCACCTTGTCTCCTTCTGTTGTGCCCACTTGACTCCTTCTTGTCAATGAATCCCTTTCCCTTTTCAAACCTGTTTCAGCTGTCAGGGGATTTGACCTTTCTGAATTATACACAGAGCTCTTGTGTAACAGCCCTTATATCAGTGTGTTTACCATCTGTTCTCCCTTTTCAAATGCAGACATGTGTTACTGTTTATCCACTATGTGTCACCAGTTTACTACAACAAATTCAGTCAAGTGGAAATCAGGTCAAGGTGAAATTTATTTCAGGCACTTTTGTTCCACTTCGTTTTACAGTTTGCCACATGCTAATCATATGGATTCTGAACGAGGATCAAAAAAATAAATAAAATTATACTCTGGCTTCTGACTGACATTTTCAATGGATTGTTTCATTCACCTTTTGGAAAACCTCATACTGTACTTGGCTTCACTGAAAAATGTAGCTGCTGGAAATTTTTAGCAGATTGTTGGACAATATGGAGGGTGAAAGCTGAACCCATAAAGCAAAGCCAAAAAAAAGGTGGTATATTCTTTGTATTTTAACGCTATACAGTGGGAGAGAAGGTGTATACTTCCCCTCCTCTCCCCATGTATACTGAATGCAAGGAACATAATGGAAAATCCTGCAAAAAATGTCCACACCCACTGTGCAAAATCTTGCTGCCACTCTAAAGATAATGCAGATTTTGCTTTGATTCTCTGGAAAAAGGTTTGCATTTGTGTTATTGAATAATAAAATATTATTAACTAGAAATCTTATGAATTATAAACCTGTAAGAATGGCTCATAAAGATGTGTTCAAAAGTGATATGACTTGAGAGGACATGTAAGAGAGGACGTCTATTACCCTGGGCCTCCACTATCACTGCTGGTGGGAGGAGGTCCAGTGGGTGTATTCAGCCCTTTAGCCCTCAGAGAATACCCTGGAGCATTAGACTCTGCACATTGGCCTTAGCTATGGAAATTTCATGAACTGCTTTCCCTAGAAAAAGCAGTTTTGCAGACCTCGAAGTACATACCAGAGCTATTACTGCTGTACTTGTGCAAAGAATCCCTTCCTCCTTACATAAACATAAATTACTTGCTTCTGGAGACCCTTGAGAAAGCTTAAATCTAGACAAGCTTTAAGACATTGAAATTTAGTCGTGAACATGCTTTTCCTTAAAACATGCAGCTCTTTCTCATGATAATTCTTCTCAGTATTAGCTTCTCGGCAGCAGTCCATTTTTATCAAGGAAAAAAAAAAAGGACCCTTGCAAAATGTTTTACCCCAAAATGGTGGCATTTTCAGTTCATTTGCTTCATTGCAATTTCAGATATGTTTCATGGCATTTTATTAGCAGCCATGTTCTAGTCTGCAGGTCAAAGAGCTTTTAGCAGATAACAGTAAATGGCATCAACCCCTATAAGTGCAAATGTAGTCTTGAGCCACCAAGAAGGCTGTACTTTCCTCTCACCTCTTCTCCCTCCCTTCTACAAAAAACAGACAAATCTACGGTAAGATTAAGGAAGTATTAATTTCTGTGAGTGGCAAGCCATGGTTATAGAACATATTGATAAACATAGTATGACATAATCTTAATTAATTGGAAATATGGGTCAATAATATTTATCCATACTGCAAGAAGACTCACACTGATGGTTTGCACCTGCACAAATACTGCATATTTTCACAGGGCTGTGTCCTGCTGCTTATAGATGTGACCCATGGTACAAAACGTATGTTGCCATTCTTAAGAAACCAACAAAATGCATGTGTAATTAAATATTATAACGCACCAGCGGGGTTTTTTTTTTTCTGTTACTAGATATTTACCTTTCGGTAATTTGGAAAAGAATCAGCTAGCATGGAGCTTCACTGAGCTAGGTAATGTAAAAAAATACAAGGGAATTTTTGGGCCTGGCCCATATGAACGTGTGTTCTATCTTTATACGATGGTGCCATTGTAATCCCATCAGAAGGAATGGAAGGCACAGGCTGCATATGGGATATTCATGATGCTTCTGTTTCAAATAATCAGTAGAAGTCCTGAAGCCAGCTGCTAGTCTCGCAGGACTCCTTATGCCTTCAGTGGAGATACCATCTCCTACAGCATGATGCAGAACAAGAGTCTAATCATCCTCTCTCTATTTCCTAGTGGGACCATCTGTATTTCCCAGTACACACACACCTTCCATATGGTCACAGATCTACTGTCAATCAGCCTCAAAAAGAAATTTCAGTGCTGCTGGAACCAACACAATTTTGCTGCAAATTTCAAGGAGGACGGGACTGCTTTACAAGACTTTTCTGCTCCATCCTGCCTTTACAACTTCCAACCTATGGGCTGGTTTTCAGAGAAATGCCACCTGTCACAGTACTATTTTTAGGACACGTAAACTGAGGATTTAAATATTTATATCCTTTCTGTAGGTCTGATACAACTCTTACTAGGTTAGTTTTCTCTTAACTGGGGAGAACTGTGTAGGAACATGTTAAACACATTTTTAGATCCTTAGTTATGCTATGTTAAATTATGTTGGATGAAAAGCTGAATTTTCATAACTACAAATTAACTGAATGCATGGAAGACTCCATACAGAACTGTGAAATTCCTATAGATTTCAGTAATTTTTAACATCTGAATAGAGAAATGGCTCCAAGCCCACCACCGGCCCAGGTTGTTCAGAGCAACTGTAACAACTGGAATTTATTTCCCCTCTTTTGCCCCAACAGTGCTCACTGCAGTTTGGATGTTTAGGTCACAGCCCTATGTTAGGTTGCTCAATTGGGAACCCAGTGCTCCTTAAGGCTCTAGTATTATAGTAGAGAAACACAAAAGAGATCAAAAATCAAAGCACAACAAAGTATGTATTTCTGCCATTTCCTTATCCTGTATTCCTAGACTGCTTTTGTACGTGGAATAAAGCTGAAAAATAACAGAGTGATATTAAAAATTTGAACTTTGGAAGCTGGCACCAGTCTCGCAGCTCATTACAAAGGCTCACCTTCCACCTTCCTCTCCCACCCGCTCCTCTGCAAAACTGAGATTAGCATCCCTGAACTCTGATCATGACTACTATAAAATTAAGCTCTGTCAGCTTCCAACCAGACCCACAGTTTATCACCTACCAGGTACCTGACAGAAGAGGTACTTGTAGTAGCATCTTCCTTTATAGTATTCGAGACTTATATCTGTGGTACTGTGAGTAATGCCCAGCTCCCTCATTCAATCCATTCTTAAGGATTTATAAATTAGTAAATATGTTCCTAACGAATAAAATATTTTATAAAAATATAAACAGCTGTCTTAAAATCTAGATGTATTTGCAAAAGTGTCTGCACTTCTACAGACTTGATTTTGCAAAATAGTTACAATTACAACTTTGTAACATTTTTGGAGTAGCTCCAGAAAGCTAACATTTCTCCCTTTTAAATTTCAAGAGAAAAAAAAAAAAAACAAGCCAAAAACCTTTACACTACGAGCATGACAATAATGCAATAATTATTTTAAAGGCCCAAAAGAATGTTTGTGTAGAATTACATGGTCTCTTATACAATAAGAGTCCTTAAGCTGGGCTTATACACAGTCCCCTGTACAAAAAGTGTTTTATTATTCTAATGAATAGAAATTTTTAAATTATCTATCCCACAGAAATATTTGAAAAATGTTTGTCTTACATTCAATGTAATGTGAGTAATGCAAAAAACCTAATAAAGTTCAAGAAACAAATCTTTTATAGTAAATGACTGCCAGAATAACTTAACTTGTGCACTGTTTTGTAATATGCTATAGAATGACCTTATATAAACCTTGTCATTTATAAGATGACTCATAATAGTTCCATTGCTTTCAGGAAGTTTCAGCATTGTTTTTTTCACTGCATACACTCCCATTTATTAAAAATTTATTCCATTACTGGTTTTGCAGGTGATATTTGCATGCAGTGTAAAACCAATTAGATTCAGTGAAACATAAGCAAAGTACCTAATGGTGGAACTTAAGATTTTCTGAAATATAATTGTATTTTGGAAAATTTTTCCATCATAGTTTATTTCTCACTTTTCACCTAACACTACTGGAATTCTAAGGTGATCATTCATGACCTTTTCCTTGTTTTATCTCCAATGCCACCTTATACGACATTCTTGCATGACAGAAATAAAGTAACTGCAATTATTGGAGGAAAAAAAATTTTGTCTCTTGAACAAATTCACTCTGAATATGAATTTAGCCTGGTTTTCATCACTAGAAAGACACATCAACTACAACAACTTCACTTGAGAAATCACAGTCATATCTAGAAGGAATAGGTAAAATATATTTGCAGAATGATTTGGACATTTCATATGTAATATGCTTCATTACTCTTACCACCTATGTACATCAGCTACAGTTCTCACCTGACAGGTTTCTCCTATGGCTGAATAGTCCCACCATTTGAATACTCACTTTCCTCTTTTCTTTTTCAAATAATCTGTTTAATCTCTTTCACTTTTCCTTCTACAAAGTGTGAAGGCATTTATTGCATACGCTGAGAACATGACCCTGGAACAACAGCAGAGCTCACCTAATCAAGATTTCCCCGCAAGCAGGCGTACTGAATCAGGTCCCTGCGTCAGGCCAGAATAAAAGTTGGTCAAAACCAATGTGTTCCTTCCCGTGTGCTTCACTTCATCTCCGGTGGTTTGTAGGTCAGAAGGAATGAAGAAGAGACAGTGATCCTCAGCTAGGGCATGGAGTTTGCCAAGGTGGAGCTGGTGTCCCTGTCCCAGTGCGGAGTCTGGGCCAGCCACATGGAGCAGGCACACCTGCAGGACACCACTCAACTCTCAGCAGAGATGTCACCTGAGTTCCTGGAAGCTGTACAGCTGTGCTGGCATACAGCGCTGGAGCCATTCCTGTGGCCGTGTCAGAGCTATCCCGCCCGTAACTCCCCTGGGTATGCCCATGTGCCTGCACTTTGCATGCAGGTGTCCTGACTTCCTCTTCTGCACTCAGAGGCAGCAATTCCCAGCTGCAGCAGAAGTACATTAGGATTGATGAACTCTCATGCTGTGGTAGTGGAAGCCCAAAGGATAGATAAGGTAACATTACACACAATGATACACTACCACTTTTGCAAAATAAGGAAATTAGAAAGCTAGATAAATCTCAAAGAAAAAAAAAAGAAAGTACATTTAGGTATAGTTGATTTGAAGAACATCTCTGAACTTTTTTTATTTTTTACCAGAACATTGCTATATCTTTCTGAACAAGTTCATCCTACTTGTAAGAGAAAAGAGGAGAAATTAAAAAACCAGAAAACTTCCAAAAAGCCATTGTTCGGTCCCAGAAACAATATAGAAATTAAGAAGCAAGCAGTACATTCAAATAGAAAAAATGCTAACATAATGAAAATATCTGTAACTATGGAGATAATATACTTTGAAACAACCTGCTTATAACAAAGTTTCACTTACTGGATTGCTTCAAGTATTTAATAACTTGTAGTACTGCCAAAGCTCAGACTAAACTACAGTTATTTTCGCTGTCAAAAACTATTCAGCTGTGCAATGTCAAGCCACCAGAAGTGTTCTTTATTGCATCCGTATGAGAAGACCTAACCGCATTTCATTTTTGTAGAGTAACAGTTTTCTTTTTGTTAGCATGCTATGAATGTATTCAGAGATCAAAAAGCTGTTATTTAAAACAAAATGTTAGAATGGTTCAAATTAAAAATAAATAATGTTCAGTTGTTTAACTGGGAAGATGATGAGCCATCTAGATTTGTGATTGTATATAACACAGACTAATGACATAGCAAAGGAACTTACAAAATATAGGTGTATTTGTAAAGATTTATTTAAAATATATCCATTAATAATAATTTTCCAGATTTCAGAATGTCCAAAAGCCACTAAAACTTTATGATAAATTGTTCACAGAATAATAGCATCTGTAAGTTTTGTTATGCAAATGCAAAAGGATCATCTGCTTATATGGTTAGCTCACCTTGTGAAAAGATATATGTCATCTGACTTTCAGTATGCACAAGAAAACTGTGCATGGGCAGAGCATGAAGTATGAAGTTATTATTTTTTGGCATTATACCTGATTTTTAGCTTTCTATGCATTAACTTATTAAGATGCCTTTGAAAATGTCTCTTGCCTCCTGTTGTACCTGGTAGTTCAGTTAAAACTTAAAATATTGTATTAATGCAATCAATAAAATTAGAAAAATTGTGTAATTTAAGATTTTTCTTGAGAGATCTTGATTGAAAGCAGGTGAAGCCTTCTGAAAATATGACCTGTTGTTTAACAATCTGTTGAAATTGTACAGCCCTCTCACCTGCTACTTTGGTCATATAATTCTCTGTTCACTTAACAATTTGTATTTGCTTTGATATACTAGAAAGCATTAGAATCTACTGGTGCATTCCTAATTCCACACTGACAAAACTGTGGGCTGAATTGTGGAAAAGAAAATCTTCAGTTCTGATACTGACTATTTTTTTTTTTTTAACTATTCTCAGTTATTTTGTCCACAATTGATGGACAAATATGTGCACAATCTTCTCAAATTCATTTTGGTATTGAGATGGAGAAGTCTGGACTTCAGCTATAGAATAAAAATTAGGAGAGGATTACCATTATGTTTATGTATGTAAGTCTAAAATACGTTCTAAGAAAACCATGTCTGCACAGACATCCAGGCAAAGCATTTGTATTAGTGCCATTCATATAATGGTTAAACACTTCTATGCTTTAATGCCAGACGTTGCTTAGCCTATCTGTCTTTTCTAAAGAAATTCCACATGCAGTGGATTATTTTTAGCCAACCATGATTAGCACTTTTGTTGAACACAATGTCTTGCACAATAAAAACTCATGAACAGTGAGATGTACAGAGAAAAACAGAACAGAAAACACTTGCAGAGACTGCAAGCAGAGGAGTGGAAGGACTGTAGAAATATGGAAAGCCAGATATAGCTGCTACCCAAAGGTAAAAAAAAAACAGGGAGTAGTGTCTGTGCTGCCACATGGAAATCATAGGAAGAAAGCATCAAGAAAAAGTTAGCAGCATTTACAAGAAACATATGGTGTGTAGTGAAGGCAACACACAGAAGGAATGCAAAAACTAGTGAAGAAGCTATAACAGCTGATATCACAGTAGAAGGAAAGTGATGAAAGAGAAGATGGTACCACTGATATTTCTTGGAATAGACACACAGAAAAGGACCTATCACTACCAGGATCTTAGGTAGAAAATCTGGCAAACCTATCACTCCATGCACATGTAATGAAGTTGACAAATAGAATTATGTAAGCATTCGGTATTCAGTAGCTCTTCATTAGGTCCTGTCACAGTTGTGAATAAACAGATACTCAACAGATATCTGGATTTGCCACAAACTTGCTTCTGTATTGATGCTAGACATTCCCTGCACAGTTCTCAAGAACTGACTCTTAAAAGTGTATTCTAACTGAATTCAGAGGAGAAACTCACATCAATTTTAATGTGTGGGCTTTTTTGATTTTTTGTTGGGTTTTGGGGTTGGGGTTTTTTTTTTCAATTAGGATATAAAAACATGTCTCTTTCCAGTCCATCTTCTGGAATATATTTATTTTTAAAACATGTTTTTTTGGAAGACTATTTTAAACACATGGGCAACCTATTAGCTTTTCTATCTTGCTGGGTTATTACTACAGAATTAGCAATAGCAGAACCATCTATTGCATATTCGGTATGCAGTACAGACTTCTGCCGAGCCCTAAGGGAATATAGTCCATCAAGGAAGGAAAAATATTCCTCTCTTCTTTTTCCACAGGGTTGTTTTCATTTCCTCCTGCCTTCCACTGGAAGACATCAGACCTTCCCAAGAGAGGCCAGCTTCAGAGTCTGAAAGCCAAATGACCCAGAACAGAGAGACCTGTGGCATTATTCTTCTTTTTTATATCTATTCAACATCTCCTGCATGTAAAATCTATATACAGGAATGAAGGATAAATTTTTGTTAATTATTCCACCTCGTAAAAGCCAGAGGCTACACTGTGAGATTGTATTTATTGTATTGTACATGAAGACTTGTGCAAACGAATCAATATTAATGCAGGTAGACAGGAAACAAAGGCAACCAGCAGGTCAAAAGTGCAGTAGACTTGCCATGCCTGTCTGCATAGCTTGTCCTCAGCACTGAAGACAGGGCACTGTGCATCACTGGCAAGAAGCAATAGGAAGCAGCCAGCCCTCCATTATGATTATAAAGTAGCACATCTAAATGTTATAACTAAACTTTTAAGTATTCGAAGTAAATCTTTAAAATAGTTCTGGGTTTCCTCCTTGATATTTTGAAATTCTGAATTTTGAATGCTCTGAAACCTTACTTTTCTTCTACATCCCTATTGCATGAAACGTCCCATTAGCAGTATAGGATTATATATATATATTTACATATGCTGTTGTTACCATTTCTAAAAGAAGCTGTTAAAATCCAAAAACTTTAACAAAGACAGTGCCATGGTCAGTGACAAAAATGCAAACGCTCCATGAGAGCAAGGACTTAAGCTATGGTGCTTGGGGGTCACAATTCCCTTAACATTTGTTTCTTAGAAAATAATTCTTGCACAGCTTCTGCCTTTAGATCTTGCCATGGAGAATGGGATTTATCCCATGGAATGTTCATTATTTAAAAATTAACTTTTAAGTAAAGTCACTGTTCTAATTGAAGAAGAGCTACTTACCCCCAAAAACTTCATTTCATCTCAAGCTAGGAACTCTAGGTCACTAGTTCCAGAAGCAACATCACCTGCCTATCTCCTTCACTGAATTCCAAGGAAGGACACCTAGACATGTAGCTCACGCTACCTAACTTCTGGATACCCAAAGTGAGGTGAAGCAAATCCCCTAATTTAAAGATGTAATTGCAGTTATATGGCATGAAATACCTCTCTGTCTTAATTTATATTAGGCCTCATCAGCAGAAGTTAACAGATGTAACTGGGCATGTGACTTCACTGTGGCTACTCACCCTTACAACAGGTAACAGATTAGTATTATTTTATGTCTGGGACTTTGCTACGGTCTGTAGCTACGATTTTGAATAGTAGCTAAATGATTCTGAAAACTGGCCAGAATAAGGCAATTTGATTTCTAGTTTTCTAGCAAACAAGCTTGCTTATTGTTTCCCACAGGATAAACCATCACCTTAAGTGAAAAGATTCGGAGTTTGTCTCTACGTACAGGTACAAGGGAGAGTTATATAATTTGAAAACAGTCTGATATGTACAATCATCTCCCTTATGGCTGTGCTTTTTCAAACTGATAAGAGCAAATGTTATGTAGCAAAAAGGCTAAAGGTATTTCCTCTCAGACAGGACAAGATATATTTCAGTTCTATTAGTCTTTGACCTTCCTTAAACTAAGAATGCCTTGGGCTAATGATCAGGTTTTTTCCTGCAAACTAGTTTAAAGTTTATCTGTTTCTCAAGCCTCATATCTGGGAAGAAAATGATAGCTAAACAGATAAATTAAAGGCATTTTTGACAAGCCAAGGCAGCTGATGACAAGTACATTACAACAGATGAGCATTTTCTATTTTATATTCAAAGCCATTAATAATTTGCCCGACACATTTCTTCAGACTATAAATTTTTAGCTGACCAATCTAGATTTCTCTGAATGTAGGTGGTTTATTTTAAAGCATTTTCAAAATAATTTATTACAAAATTCAGTCTCAGAGTTATTTGGGATCTCTTCTTTCTGATCTTGTTCTGCAGAAGTCATTTCCGCAGGGAAAAAATATGCGTTTGAAAATCCAGTATTGTGTGTATCATGAAGAAAAAAGGTCTGGATGGAAGACTTCATGGAACTGAAGAACAGCAATTACTCAGAGCATCAGTAATTAGGGAATTAACAGTGCACCATGAAAACTTAGTGTATTGTCACTTCATTCACTAAGCCTTTAGTTTTCATGGTGTTTTAAGTGAACAATTAACAGCCAAACAATTAGTCATAAACTGCAATTATAAATTATTATCAAAATCCAAGCAAACACAATACAGTAACTTCTTATATTTATGAAAATATTTCTGAATCATCTAGAATACCTTGAACCGATAATCAGTCAATAAATCTTCCTTTTACAGAGCTTTTTGGCTAAGAAGTTTAATTTTAAAATTATAATTGTTTTTAAGTATCTATCAAATGGATTGAAAGAGAAGAACACTGCTGAGCAAAATATTAGTATAAATTTTGCCTCAATAGTTATACTAAACCATAGCTTGTGGACCATTAAGCCAGTCTGTAGATGTGTGCAATCAAGGATTAATTGGCCCACAAACTGCATTGTGTAAGTCTGGAGAGTTACAAGGGTAAGCAATCCATAAGCAATTGTTCCTTACAGCACCCTACAAGGAATAAGAATGATGTCAAGGTGACAGAATTAAATACACAATTTGACTATTCCTGAAATATTACACACGAAGGACCCAAACTAAATGAATTTTCTGCATTTTCTAAATTACAACAAATTAAAATCTATCCAAAAAAACTCCAGCACTGGTTTATCTCCCTCTACTATATATGTCTGTGGAATTCAAAATGAAGTGGTTGACAAAGACAGTAATATGCATCTTTATAATATAGGCCATTATAGATATGTATATGAACATATATACTCTACATATATATATATATTGCACATAAACTGGTCCATAATTATTCAAAATGTCATTGGTTCCTTTGTCACAAATATTTGTATGTTTGTTTTTAACTCACTCTACTAATAGCTGCTTTTCACTTAAAAACTCTTTTGGCAACAGAACCCAGACTGGAATGAACTTCTCTTCCTGTTAGAGGAGCATGATCACCCCTTCTAGCCAGGCAAAGATGAAATCCAAAAAATTGACATGGAATCTGCAGAGGTTCAACTGTTCAAGAGTGGCTCACCTCTTTTCTGTGGAAGAGAAGGAAGATGAGGACTTCTGTGGAAGATGCCACAGGGGAGCCAATGGAGGCTGCTTAGTTTATATACCTAGCGCAGGGCACTGGAGTCCTAAGCTACATACAGCAGGACTGTGCCACATTACTACTGTTATTATGTGGGGAGGACTGGTAGGGGGACAGATTTACCTCTGGAAATGCTGCTGCATCTGGTTGTTCATCCATCCTACTATTGGCCCCTGACCTGGCTGGCTCTGCTTGCCCATTACCAGCCCCAGGCTGGAACAGCACCCCCTTGGCACCCACATTAACTAACGTTATAAAGCACAGCATATGTTCTAAGGAAAAATACCCAATCCCATCTGATGTAGACGCAAGGAAGACCTAGGTAGGTGGAAAAATGGCTTTCCTATCAGTGGTAACATCACATAACCAAAGCCTGTTGTGGTTTCCTGCATGTTCATCAGCTGCATGTAACAAGGGATAATGTATTTCCCAAACAGTAGAACAGTAGATGCCATCTCTTCATATACCTTCCTGGATGATGTTCTAACTTCAAACTGATGATCAACAGGTTAATGTAACTTTGGGTTTTCAGCCTCAGATACTATTTTAATGCACATTTTGTAGGCTGCTCACTTCACTGAGTTTTGGACAGATTTCCAGAAGGTTCTTCTTTCCTGTCCTGAAAACTTTCTTTACATGTCTTGTACCAGCCTTTTCTTGGAAGCTGATGTGCCAGGCTAAGAAGAAACCAGAATTTCCATGTATCAGCAGGAGACCACCTGGCAGTGTATGCACGCAATTGCATCTTCTGTATGTGTTTCATAGCAAAGGATGTTCTTACTTCCCATGCCCCAGCACACCTTAAAAATAATATCTCAGTGATATTATTTTGATGAGCAGATATCATGTTATCTTGTCAGTGATGGGGTAAAAGTACCAGACTTTTATTTCAGAACCCATGCAGGGAAGTGACTGAAGTTCAAAACATAAGGGTAAACCTTAGGAAAAACATCCCCGTGGTACAACAGTGTGAGCATCTCAGAGTTTACGAGAAGCGAAATTAGAGAGTTTGGAATTTGTCTGACATGTCTCTATCAATTTTTTACTACTAAGCAATCCAGAGAAAGAAAAGTTAATGTTACTGACCATGGAACCACAGTCTGGGAGAAAGCCAGATCATTACTAGACCCCATGTTTATACAATGAAAACAAAGTTTGATACACAGTGTTCTGCTTGAAACTTGACAGAAAGGTGTTTCTTCTAGACAGGAGGTCTCAGACTTTTCTAAATCACGTTAATGACATTCCTCCATGAAGATTTTTATATGAGCAAAGCAATAAAAGTTAAATAGTTTTTAGTGAGTTGTTGAGGGCCATTGGCAAAGGAGCACACAGCTGGAAGCACAGAGAGTGAGCACAAAGCCTGTACATAGAGGGAGGTGGAGTGGATCAGCTGGTCTAAATCAGTCTAACTCTGACTTTATAGAAGAAATTCAGTTTACACCAGCTGAGGACACAGCTCTAACGTAAAGGGAAAAAAAAAAAAAAAAAAAAAAAGAGAGGAAATGCCACCTTCAGAAATTAAGATAAGGAATCAGCAAGTTTTACTCCTACAAGTAATGTTTACAACCACATTTAGCTTTTGGACTTTGATGGGATTACTCACTAATCTTTAAATGAGCAGATCAGGGCTAGTACGTTTTAGATTATTAATAATTTCCATTATGTTTCCTAGGGTCAGTCTGCAGAGCCATTACAGTTAAATTTGCCCAAAGCTACATAAATGAATGAACTCAGAAAGTAAAATCTCCTCTCTGGCTAATGTAAATAAGAGAGGTAAAACCAGTGATCATATACAGAGACAGAAGTGTAAGGAAACAAAGATTTAAGAAACACTTCAAGTATGCAAAAGACTAATACTTCCAGGGACTGTCTTCCAAGGACAACTCAAGGAAGCAAGGTCTATTTTCAAAATAAATGTTAGTTCCTTGGCCTGAAGCACAGAAAAACATTAAAGAAAGAGACAGTCATTAGATTACAACAAATTTTCAGGATTACTGATTTTTTTTCTGCCAGATCAGTCATTGAAATTAATTATTACTGGCTAGAAGGATGTAATTTTTAAGCATCAATGCCTTAGGATTTAAATTTTTGACCTTTGATTGGCAATGCAGTTTTCTATGTTTTCTTGAAGAAAAGCAGTTTAAACAAGTGCCTTAGCTTCTAGCAGTTCAGGATTGTGAACAGCCCTGAATTTACGTGAGTAAGACACAAGAAATATTACTTTAAAATGTCATTTGGAAAAATTCCATTTTTTCCTTTCATGAACCTAGGTCTTAATTAAGTTCCCAGTCACACTGATGATCATCCCAAGTTGCTCTAAAAAATTCAATCCATTTAAGGGTGTGAAAGCACCAGAAGAAAAAGCCACAGAACAAATGTTATAAGAATAGCATATGCTGATGGCACCTGGCTAAGCAGGGTCACCAGGAGCATTGCATCCAGCTACTCACAGCTTTTCAGGACACTCAGTTCAGAAGACCAAGTACAATGAGCAAGGACTGATGAGAGAGGTGGTCTGGGATGAGATGCGGTAGGCTGGGATACGCTGGGATGGGAAGGTCTGGGATAGGAAGGGCTGGGATGGGATGAGATGGGTTGGAAAGGTTCAGAAAGAGCATAACCAATAACAAGAGATGGCTACCAACCCAAAGGGAACCCAATGGATGTAAGGAGGACTCGGCAACTGACATCCTTGATCCTGTGTCATCACAAAGAGTCCTCAACAGACTAAATCAATACAAGTGTCTTGGTGCCTGCATGTTGGACAGACCGCCTGTATACACATATCTTGGGGTGGGAGTGGCAGTGTGAGTATCTTAATTTTAAATTAAATCTTCTTCCCCTCCCATCAGGGCTTGCATTGAGCTTTTTTGCTACCCTATTTCAACAGTATCCCCTGTAGTCCTGGGGCATGCTTATTGCCAAAATTCAGAATATCAAAACTTACTCTCCGTAGAGACTTGTCATACAGCTCCCTAACACGTGTGCTTTTTCTAGGCCTGTGTGACACCTGCAGTGCACCAGGTTTGATCATTCTCACATTCACATGAATGTCCAAATCACTGAATTGTTGAATTAAAGATGGGCAGTGTAGTACCACCATGGTCACTACAAAGGAAAGAGGTAAACATGAAAGGTTATCCAATAGTGATCCCACGGCAAAGCAAGGCATTTTCCTCACCCCATATTAAGTATCTATCTTCGTGGGAGTTTCCTCCTGTCTAAAATAATGTTTTCCACTCCGAGTTTACTCCAGGTCCCACAGTTCTACTTCTTCACGTGCTAAATCTACCCTTGTAAAGGTTTTTCACATTTTCTTTTATATTTTCCAACTGGCTATAGTGTAGATGTACCTGGAAAAATAGACCACACACCTCAGAAAAGTTAGGTCCATGCTTTTACTAAACAGCAGATGGCCAAAAAGTTACACCTTCAAAGAAAGCAAAGATGAATCCACCACTGCCAGACAATCCAATCTTGGGGCTAATTAGTTCAGGCATTACATCATGTTTATTCATCTATGTTTCTAATGAACCTCAAGCTGGTTACTATAGATGGAGGGAGATACGGTATTTTGCCACATAAACATACCAGCTTGTTTGATCATAGTTTTGGGTTTCTAACATGGCATTGAATTATTTCAATCTAGCCATAACCTTGCTGATGTAATCAAATACCAGAGACTGCGGTATTTGAGACATTTTTATCAAATTCATCATCTTTTGACCAAGTCTCCAAAACAAAAGTTTGATCCTATCACTGATAATACTGCACTATCTGGCTGAAAAATTGCATTTGACTCCTGCATCATAAGAAATCACCTTCAATCTGCATAAGGAACATCCTAGCATAAGATCACTGTAAAAATCAAATATGAAATCAATCCTCAGGACATAACTGTTTCAGAGGAATGGTGAAGATCTAAATTCTCCACTTAGAGAAGTCAGAGAATTCAAGTTTTAAGCCATACAGTTAATACTTATAAATCAGCCTTAAAAACGTAAAGATACTGCACTGATTTATAGAATGGCATGGACCACTTTTTAAGACAAAGAAGACCATGCTGATTATGAAGTCTGATCTCCTGCATTTTTGGGGGGAAGAATGTTTTTTTTAATAAAGGCATACTGCAAGCAATCTCGAGCAAATTCAGCTTTTTGTTTCACACAGTGATACTAAAATCCAAAAATAAAGCTAAGAAAATTCCTTGTTATAGCTTACATAATTACAGCTTGTGATTCACAGACCAGAATGATGGCTCTCATGTAAGCTTTTTACGTTTTTCCTAATTAAAATGGGTCTAGCTTTCTCAAGTCTCTGCTGGTGGTCCGGTTATGTGACCACAAACTCATTTTATTCTCTTACCTCATTGCTGTGAGTGCCAAATAAAACTTGTTTCTAGGTCTTCTGGAATGCATATTACATTTACTGCTGGACTGCATAGTTTTTTAGTAATTAAATAGATCTCACAAAGCTCACTAAACCTGGCTTTGCAGCCAGAGGGGAAGTGAGTGGATGGCACGTAGCAGAAAATTAGAATGGCATGCAGCAGCCCAAGGATAACTACATAGAGTAGGAATGGGGGTAGGGCAAATGTTCAGTACAGAAGAAATATCAGAACATCAGACAGGAGAGGGACTGATCCCAGAAGTCACAGAGCTGGCTGAAGACGATGGCAAAAGAAGTTCTCCTTGCTTTGAAAGATGTGTGTGTAAGCCAGAGATCAGGCACACCCACACCACCTCCCAGATCATTTCAGTTGGTGTGTAAAAGGTGCGAACAAATGGAGCAGTGAGAGATTTGTAAAAAGGACAAAGAAAAATTTAAGTCTAAAAATGGTTAGTTGCGACAGAAAGGAACAAATCTGCTTCAGCGTACAGTATGCCAGTTCCCAAATGCAATATAATCTATACAAAAATAAGATCTGTTATTGCCAATACAGTAGATAGTTCCCTTCCCAATTTTGCTTCCCCCCCCGCCCCTTTTTTTAAAGCTACAGAAGTTTTGAAAATATACAAAGTTGCAAAAAAGGAAAGGCAAAAGTAAAAAGTTAAGGATTATTAATATAATGATTATTAAGAAAATTAAGTGCAATGTTAAACATTGGGAGCATTAAATGCAAACACACTTCTTTTTTCTTTTCTCTTTTTTTTTTTTTTGAGTGACCAATGAAGACTTAGAGGAGCGATTATGAAATATAAAATAACTGCATGAAGGTGCAAACGTTACATTTCTATGATTCAATATATATTTGTAGACAGAACTGTTGAATCTTTTTGAGTTTATAGCAACCAGTTCAGATACGATAAAAAGCTCTTTTAGGAGCTCATCAGCAAGAAACTTTTTAATTCAGTATGTGAGATTCTGGTCAGCTTATTCCTGTCATCTAAATTCAAGACAGGGGGAGCTGCTCTCCAATGTTCTATTTGCAGCTGAAAAGCAGCTGTATTAAAAATATTAATGTGATAATTCCTTCTCCAGCACTGCCACCAGTGACACAATATTTTTCAGCTAGGCTGCTTAATGCCATCCACCTAAGTAAATCCATAACCTTTTCATTTTTCAGTGGCTTCTACTCAATGTCAGTGCCAATTCCAAGTGATTTTGGAGTTTCACCTTTAAGTAGAGCTTTAACTTGCTATAGAGAAATAATAGTTCAATTCATTAAGTTCAGACCAGGGAAATAATGTAAATAACATAGGACAAGAGCTACACTTAAGTTGTGTTTTAGACAATGGTTGTTGGTAAAGTCTATACTTGTTTGACAACAGGATTAAAAATAACTACAAAACACTGTGATACTAAGAAAAGACTATAGGAAGGTATCTGATTTTTGAAAATGCAGTTTTTATCTTGTTAAATGTCACCTCACATACAGAGGAAAGGAGTTTACACAAAGTCAAAGCAAATGAACTCCCAGGTCTGATCAACTCTATCACCCTTCCTCAGCTGACACTTCTGCCAGTGGACTCTACAAAATGCTCTCTGACATATATTTTATTACTTCCAACCAATGTCAGGATCTCTGCTCCTTAAAAATCTGGTGCCCTTCTGTTACATTGGGAACTGAGACACTGAGACTTAATTAATTGTGTTTGCAGAAAGTTTCAGTGGCAAAACCAGAAGAAAAATACAGACATAGGTATTCTTGGGCTTCTGCTACTATTGGTGGAAAACACAGCAGCACAGCTTGCAGTACTTTATGGGCCTGATCTCCTCAAGAGCTGGTGGCTGTTTCCTGCAGCTGGAGTTCCAGGTGCTCACCCTCTCCCAAAACAGACCTATTTTTATGCCTGGAACAGAAAGTCCTCCAATTCAAAGCCTTATCTCAGCTCTCTGTGTCCTGACCTCCTTCACTGCTTTGCATTGTCACCACTCAAGAAACGGCTTCTTGCTTTTGTGCTTAAAACCATTTAAACTTAATTGGTCATAGAGTGCCTTGACTGTGCTGACACTGGGCTCCGTTACCTCATGGATATACTAAAACCCATACAAAAGCACAAATCTTAAACTCTTTAATTGCTAAACAAAACCACTCTCAGAGGAATTTCGAAGATGTTCACAGCCTTTGCAATTTGGGAAGGATGGACAACCCACCAGCTTCTCTCAAGCCTGAATCTCTTTCTGGCTTGAACACATGGAGGCCAGCTGGCTGTCCTTGACAGCAGGAGTTAGTTTTGCATCCACTTTCTATAATTTTGGTTTAGATATTTGTCTGAAGGACATCTTGGCATCTGCAAATAAACATCACATTCAGGAAAGCCTGTGTGTACACAGTCTGAGACGTTTATAGAAGAGCAGGATGCTTCTGAATAAAATACTAAATTTAGACTGAAACTTCTCATTCACCAAAAGAAGTCTACTAAAATTAAACTTTTCTTTTTTCCCCCAATCATTTTTAATTTTTTCCTTTTGAGTTTAACAGACCTAGAAAATCATAGATTTTTCTCCTTGAGCACAATAGTGCAAATTTTTCATCCAGAACCAAAGAGAAAATAAGCAGCAAATAGGTATTTATTCAAATATTTTTTTTCCATATAAACTATGTCCTCTGTTAAGTATGTTCAACTTTTCTATTGAATACTAGAGTGCTCAATGTTCTTCGAACTAACAATGGTGTAACTATGGGATCAATTAAATGTTTTCTCACTAAACAGGTCATTCTAATGCCAGACTGTAAGAATTAAGAAATCAGTAATTAAATGTACTAGTAGATATGCATAGCTAACAAAGCAAAAAAGCTACTTTCTTTGAAGTGAGCTTGTTTTCCATTACTCTGCTGCACTGAAAATTTGTATTTCCCCACAAAAAACTTCCCAGTTGATGTACCACTCTAATTGGATATCATTATGTTATGTGGTTATATTATTATAACTGAATATATTAGAAAATGTAAACATAAATGAGGACATACTTGGTGAGGAGAAACAGATATTGGAGCGCTAGAGAGAGGATGGGACCAGGTAGGTGGAAAGAACCTCTGTATTATTTTCAGAGTGATTGCTCTTTGAAATCAGACTGTTCCATCAGGAACATTCATGTTGCAAAGGCATTGGTTTTAAAATCATGTAAAATATAAATATATGACGTCATTGAAAATTTTGAAATCTTAACCTCCAGTATTAGGATGTAGCCCCATAGAAAGAAATGTTATATTTCTGTATGCCCTTAATGAGTTCAAGCACATATGTGTCTTGAAAAGCAGAAGAGAAAGAGCTGTGTAGTGTGTAGCATGGAAAACATCAGCCCTGAAGCCGTAATGGGGGAAGAACTGTGTGCAGCCACTATAACCAGGTTGTGCTCATGCTACTGTAAAATCTTCTCCTCATCTACTTGTCAGACAGAGCACATCTTAATCACCAACACAAGGTTCTTTCTTTGGGGTCCCTACACAAGAATGCAAAACAGAATGAAATAAAGGTATTTGTTGGAGCTGGAAACAGAAGGTAGCTGCTGAAATTGTTCAAAGAGAAGTTTTGGTTTTGGTTTTTTTTTTCATTCTGTTGCGGGTATCACTGGAAATTTTAAGTGCTTTATGCATTTAGAGATTTCCAGATGAACATCGTTCTTTTGGTTCAATACATACTAAGGTGAAATGCAACACTTTCTCCTTCCACTTGCTCACACAGATATAATCCAGTAAGTGAATGTTTTCTTTGCATTAATCACAGAAAAGGAAATGAATCAAGAACATACTGCTGTTTCCATATATGAAGGCTGAGACCATTGAAGTTCTGTAGCACTTTAGTTCAAAATGATATTTCCAATTATATAAATCCCCTATGTACTTCTCATTACAAATAAACCAAACAGTACAAATCAGCTTTTCTGAAATGTAACATAGAACAAGAGTATCAAGTCTGACTCCAAGAAAAGAAACCATAGTAGAAATTACAAATAATATTCCTCTGTTACTGCATGGCTTCTTTTTTAAAGAGAATGTGTTCTATAATAAGATCTCTGAGCAGCTGATGTGGCATTTCACTTCTGAGTAGTCAAGCTAATCCCAGGTAGCAGCTGTAATTTTATTAGTCAAAAAATAATTTGAATTTGCTGTCACTGATAACAGAGAATAATTCTAAAGAAAGTAAATGGACAAGCTGTCCTTTAGTCAATGTATTTGTGTGGTGCAGAGGGTAGTGTTCAACTGACAGATTACATGAAGAATAGACTGATTCTTTTAGGCTAGGGCAAAACCTCTGCTACCCTACCTATTCTTAGCTTAAACATTCTAAAAGGTGTAAGTAGTGACACTGTTATCTTCTGTAACAACGTATGTTGGAGTAAAACTCTGTGGTTGTGGTGGCAAGTGAATAGGCAGGATGGTGGCCACAACTGCTTACAAGGTGCAGACATATGGACATCGGTATTGCATTGTGCCAGAGCAGTAAGGAGGGATCTACAGCGGCTGTACTTGCTCAACGTATCTCGAGTCAAGGAGTGCAATAGCTTCTTCTCTACAGCTACACTGTTATTGACTGGTGTGGTCGTAGCTAGTTCAAATTCCCATGCCCTTGATCTCAGAGGAGGGTAGCCAGGACTGTGCTGGACCTGGCTTTGTGGAGTGATGGGCCAGCAAAGAACTCCTTTGCCTTCGCCTTTCCATTCCCATTCCTGTATTGCACAGAGAGTCTAGAAATAATCTTATTTCTTCCAGGTTTTGTTTCCTTGCTCATCCTAATCAGCCACCATAATGGAGGTGGCGTATTCTCTGAGATGATGACAAAAATCTCCTCTCACTCAAGAAACCATTCATTTTCCCCATAACACCATTAGAGTCTAGGCAACTTCTGATTAAATATAACTCCATCTATTAAATCTAAGGTATAAAAATACAAAGAAAAAAATACTTGAACACAATTCTCTTTATGTTAGTATCACCTAATGGTATTATTAATCTAATATAAATTTTCACTACGTTTTCTTCTTCTGGTGTGCGGGCGTGATTCCAGTTCTTGAAGAAAAGCTGCAGTGTTTGTAGTTAGGGGTACCAGACCTTTAGGAAAGCCACTGCATGTAGGGGAGTCTGTTTTCTGCTTTCATGTCTGTAATAGGAATTGAAGCAGAAAATCAGGCATTAGTAAGGCAGGCATTACAATACAGGATGACATTCCTTAGAAAAAAAGGATATTCACTGTCTGGTTTCACCACCTCTAATCCCTACTCTCTATATGCATAAAACAGATTGAGCTGAAATACCCTTGCTCTGTATCTCTTGCAGTGGTAGAATAGACCTTTAGGCCCTTTATAATCTGAGGCTTCTCAGAAAAGAGGGCCTAGTATAAAGTTTAATTGCTAGTAAAGCCTATAGTAAATATTTACAATGTTCTTCAACTGCCTTCCCACAGATCTGTATAACAGACAAAACCATAGCAACCTCGTTTCAAACCGAGGTGCAGAAACACTGTCGCTAAGTTAAATGTCATGTGAATCTAACAATGTGACACCAGGGTGAAATTTCCTGTTTTAGAGAGAGATGGCAAACCATCATCTTAGTCCTCAGTTTTCTGAATCACAGTATGCTTTCCCAGTGACTTGGAAGAAGAGTCCAGCTGTCATGACTCGATTCTGTATTATCTTGTGACCTGGCAACACTATTATCCTCAACATTTCATAGAGGTGCTTCAGACTTTGAAGAAACTACTCAGCACCTCTTAGAGTCACACATGGACACGTTTTTTGGCAGCTACACAGAGAAGCAACACATATGTCAGGAACATATGGCCTTGACAAGTGAATATTTAACCATTTTCACTTCCCAGAAATATGAGAATCACTCTGAGCTGGTAAAGCAGTGAGTTGTTCTCTTTCTTTTTCATTTTGACAGACCAGGAGATATCCATGCTCTTCACTGTCTGGTGATATTCACAGTAACATCTGGAAGTCTCAGGTAACACAGGAGCCTTATTCTAGTACAAGCTCTGCAAGTAAATGTTGAGAAGAGTAGCAACATAATAATCAAGGTTTGTAATCCCATGTGCTTAGTCTGAAAACTTCTCTATGCACCGTGCCATACTGAACTTAACAAGACAGCTTACCTAAGCGATGTTACGGACATGCATGTGAGCATGACTCACCCCTCTGATAGATATGTAGGTGGCAAAAAAATGTCCTGAGTAAATAAGCAAAAAGGTTTAACAGTCAAAGTCTCTAGACCAGCCCATCCTTCAGGCCCTCCTTCTCTTTGAAAAACTGTCATAACTAATTACACTAGAGCACATGGAGCTCTGCTTCTACGGGCACAGTCACCGGCATGGATGGGGGAATGACTGGTACCTGGCAAGGCAAAGCAGCAGTGTTGCAGCTGTGCCAGCCATCAGGAATGAATCAGTAAATGGAAAAGAGAAGAGGAGGCATGAAGGCTTTTTATGCTGTGTGTTTTGGACACAGACATGACTCTTTCAATACATCAGTTAAATGTATGTTCATATTGCAATGTCACCTTTATGACCTCAAATTCCTTTTAGGCTGAAACTTCACTGAATGCATTTCATTTAATAAATTCATCAGTAAATGTTAATTTCTTACTGTATTTTCATGAGCCTTCCCAAATACAAAGGATTTTCTTGAAAATGCTCACAAAAAAAGTTTTAAATCACATTTGCACAAGTTTCCTTTGTTCATCAAATATGCCTAACAAAAAAGAAAAAAAGCATATCGTGTAAGAATTTTTTGTAGGGGAAGATGTTAAATGATTGTGAAACAGTCCATTTATGGAGCCTTAATTTTCCTTGAAGTAAAGAAAGCCAGTTTAAAGAGGCCCCTGTGTTGATTTGTATACACTGTACAAGAGCAGGAGATTCCTGTGGTGTTGTGTGCTGAGCAGATTCTCATTTCATGGGTGTTTGTGTGGACACAATGCAGAAAACAAAGCTCTGGTGATTTATTAAATGTTTTCTGGTTATGCAGGTCTCCTCTCCCTCCCTTCCTTTCCTCCCTCTGGCTGGGCAAAGGTCAGGAGGAAAACAGGCATGGAGTGAAAGAAGGAACTGTGGCAGCAGTGGCTGGATTCCCCAAACAGAGGCAGAAACACTATGCACTGACTCAAAAGCCCAAAACAAAGTCAAAACCCTCTCAAATATGCCTCTTCAGCACCCTCCACACTAAGAGGGTGAGCAGTATTGTTGGTCAGGCATAGTTTGCTGGGCAGGAAGAGCACTCAGTAAACAAGTTTGTCTCCAAAAGGAAAGCTACTGAAAACAAAAGCACCACTACACAAGTGACCGTCCCCCTATACTCAGCACTGGTGTTTGGTTTTGGGCCCCTCACTAGAAGAAAGACATTGAGGTGCTGGAGCATGTCCAGAGAAGGGTAATGGAGGTGGTGAAGGGTCTGGAGCAAAAGTCCTGTGAGGAGCAACTGAGAGAACTGGGGTCATTTAGCCTGGAGGAGGCTCAGGAGAGACCTGATTACTCTCTACAGCTGCCTGAAAGGAGATTGTAGTGAGGTGAGCCATTGGTCTCTTCTTTCAAGTGACAAGTGATAGGATGAGAGTAAATGGGCTCAGGTTGCACCAGAGGAGGTTTAGGCTGGATATTAGGAAATATTTCTTTACTTAAAGGATTGTCAGGCATTGGAACAGGCTGGCCAGGGAAGTGGTTGAGTCACCATCCCTGAAGGTATAAAAAAAACATGTAGAGGTGATGCTTAGGAACATGGTTAGTGGTGGACTTCGTAGTGCTAGGTTAATGGTTGGAATCGATGATCTTAAAGGTCTTTTCTAACCTAAATGATTCCATGATTCTATTTTACGTTGGAGACTAAGAGGCTGTATCCTTCCCACACCCAGTTTGCCTAGGTTGAGTCACCATCCCTGAAGGTATAAAAAAAACATGTAGAGGTGATGCTTAGGAACATGGTTAGTGGTGGACTTCGTAGTGCTAGGTTAATGGTTGGAATCGATGATCTTAAAGGTCTTTTCTAACCTAAATGATTCCATGATTCTATTTTACGTTGGAGACTAAGAGGCTGTATCCTTCCCACACCCAGTTTGCCTAGGTACGTACTCATACACATATACACTCACCTCTGTCGCAGAATATCACTAAAAGAGGGTTGAAAAAAAGAACAACCAGACAGCCAAACAAATCCCAGTTCAACAAAGTAACAGGTGTTTCATGCGCAGATGACTAAGCCTTCAAAGAAAAATGGGTGAGATGAACAGCCCTCTGCAAGACACAGGCAAAAGGTTTTAGTGAAAACTATTAGTTTCAATCAAAAGACATGTAATTCTTGGCATAAAAACAAACAGTAGACAGTGATCCTACTTTTGAGCTATGGGAAATTAAGAAAAAACCCAACCTGTAGGTAATCTTCCCTTTTGCTTTGTGACAGTTCACCAGGAAGTACAGTTTTCAGCACTAGAGAGCAGCCCCTCACACAGTTGCTGTACTGGAAGGCCACACAGCACTGCCAGAGAGGGAGTAATGACTGGTACCTGTGCTGAGATGTGGCAGCTGTTCAGTAGTGGACATTTTCTGTACAGCCCCATCAGTGGATATAGGGAGCTTAGGTTAGTACATTCTCATGTTGATAGGAAACCCGATACCACTCCTGCTTTAATTCATACCTTGCACATACCCATGCACTTGGAAGCTCTCCTGAGCTGTCAGTTTGAAGAAAAATTGAAAGTTCATCAATGGTCCAAAAATGCCTTTTGTGGGCCATTATTGTTTATGTTGGGCTGTTCATTCCAGGGGTTATTTTGGAATAAGCTTGCATTGAGGTTTGAGGTTTTTCAGAAAAAAAAAGACTGATTTATATTTACTCTTAAAATACTGTCTTTTAGAAGAAAGGGAAAAATAATGTATTGTTCATATTTATCAAAGATGCAGTTTATTGTTATATTTTGAGTTAGTTATCCTGCTGTGCTATATATTTTGTTTAAGTCTTTGGTGTAAAACATATGGTATAGGCCATAGTTTCCAAGTTTATTTGTCCTTTTTCCATCTCACTCCCATCTCCTCCCAAAAAAATGGAAGTTGTATTGTCTTGAATAAATGTCGTAATCTCAAAGAAATGACAAGATAATATGATATAGTTCCAGCCACTTACAGAATTGTTTTAGATCAGAAGAATTTGGAAAACCATAAATTCAAGAATCAAAATGGTTTTCTTAGGAAAAATAAATTATTGTAAATACCATGAAAATTGTTGTAACATTTAAAATTATAATACCATTTACCCAAAAGATTATACATTCCATTCTTCACTAGTAAGGGACCTGTCTAACCCGTGAGCTAGAGTGGTAATTATAGTTCTCTCTGTAAGCAGTAATGGAGTCAGTGGGCTGTGATTTGATACAGACTTGTGGTCTTGTTTAGCAACAATAAATAAAAGACATCTTAGCCACTCCAGAGATTTTGATTCCTTGCAAAACAATTTTATGCATGAATAACTTTCATTTACCAATGGATACAAGGTTTTATGTCTAATATTTATGAGTTAATATATAGAACTACTGTAAGTAGAAACACAAATACAGATTTCAAGCAATCAGAATGATGCAAATAGTCTTGAGAGTCATTGCTAAGTAAATACAAATCTTATGACTAAATAACATCTCTTCTTGAAACGGGATGTTTCAAATTTGTACCTAGAAGATTAGAACTCAGAAAATGTGAGAGTTAAATATGCTATACTACAGCTTCCTTAGACTTTCTGGTGCTGCAAAGGAACATAATCCCAGACAAATAAGAAGGAGCACAGTATCTCTGTGCTGTCAACTTTGCAGCCCCATTATAGAAGGCATGTAATGATCATGCTTACGTTAGATACAAAGTGTGAGGGGTATTTCTCTACTTCAACATCTTCAAAAATTTAGCAAAGCCCTGCATAAGGTTGTTCTTAACTATACTGTGGGGAAAAAATGGGGAGAGTAAGAAATAGACTAAGATTTTCTTTCTTTCTACATTCTCCTCCACTTGTAGAAAGAAAATGGCTTGGCCAAAGCTGAGGGTCAGCATCAGTGTATGCTTTTATTTTGACACAAAACACCATGGCCCACTTAAGCTTAGGGAAAAGACATTGCATTCAGATGGATTTCTAGCACAGATCACAGAGAGGCTATTCTGTACTTTAAATTAACACGGGCATGCATTCCAAATTCTGCTCTGAACAGGATCTGGCTTTGGTGGGGAGGAGAGGTTTGTTGCTCCCACAACAAGGAATTATGAAACATTTTAATAAACAATAAGACTTTGTTTGAAGAGAGAGCCTTGACAGCCAGTATGCAGAACTCGGATATATGCACAATACGTTCAAACTGAACAGCCGTTGTATTCTGAGAAACCACGGCAGACTAGTGGATGAAATCCCTATTTGCACAATTGCGCACTTATTGAAGTGGCCTTTCCCAAAGTACTTTCACAGGGGGTTTAACTCCATGCCAGTCATGTTTTCTCCTGTCTTCTATCCTGATGTGAACATTTTTCACCCTTTAAGTAACAAGGGAACTTGTGTGGGAAAATGTTTTTCATTATACCTTGCAAAGAAAGGATCTCACTCTGAAAGATTATATTGTCATTAATTGCTCTAATCCTAGTTTTTACGTGTATGCTTACTCCAAGGGATACTCTCAAAATTTTATGAACCATAGTCTTTGTTCAGGTTACTGAAAAGCTTGTTAAGAAAACATTAACACTATAAAAACTGTGAAATTTATCCCTAGCTTTTTTAATACAAGAGATATACAATTTAGACAACCATAAATTAATCTTACCAGTCCTCTGCATGATCCTAGGCTTTGAATATTCACATCTCTGGCCATAGATAAGACACATTAGGCTCACAAAGGCTGGAATGCAGAATCAGAGCTCTGAGTACAACAGCGTGGACATTTGGTTAATGGTTCACATATGGGGACATAGTATGTCGGAAGGCAGTGCTCTCTGCTCAGCATTCTCCTCGAAAAGAAAGAAGTAAAAAAATTCTGGTTTGTACACTTACACGGAGACTGAAGGATGTGGAGATTCCCTTGGAGTTTGATTCCAGATTTCATGAGTCACTAATGGCAACTTTTTTGTTTTGTTTTCCAAACTATCTCTTTGTTTACTTCCACTGAAGTTGCAGGCAAAATTTCCATTGACTTCAGAGGAAGTCGAATGGCGCCAGTGACGCTCTTATAGTTTAAGAAAGCTATCCAAATTTGTCACTAGCTTCAAGAATTTGGGTTGAAAAGTCCTTTTATATGTGGGTTAATTACTGTGGTAATAAATACAGCCATTTGTATGTACCAAGATATTTTAGCTTCTCTTCATACTGTAATTATATGTATTATCTTACATCACTAATTAAGTTCAAATGCTCTCTTCTTAAACCTGTCATTAATAAACTGTAAAAGAACCATCCAGAACAAAATTAAAGAAAAAATCCACTGTAAAGACCGCTTGTGAGAGCATAATCTGTTTTTTTTTTTACTGCTGGCTTTCAGATACTGCCTCAGGGACTTCTTTTGGGTGGTCAAGTAATTCTGCCTGGTGAGTAATAAACAAATAATTCTACACCCAATTCTGCTTTATTCCCACTGAGTCGTAGCCCTTTATGCAAGTAGTTCCACTTCAGTATTTAGGCATGCAGTTAATCCTAGCTATTTATATGGCTAGATACCACTCCCTGAAACAAGGGATACAGTATTAGGCCATGTGTAAAAAAGTAGAAAATTGCCCAATAAAATACAAAATCCTATGTTGAAAAGATACACATTTTATTCAGGAGTCGAACACCAAACTAATTAAATTTCTCGGTTAAAAATAAAAGTTCTCAACATCATGTCTTAATGCATATTTTTTTCTAAATTTGAGAGCAGCATTCATAAAATTCACATACCTTTTTTTTGAGTAACAGTGATTACTTTTTCTACTTTTTTTAATAGGGGGATTATCACTGCTGTCTGGAACATTTCTCTGAATGTTAACTGTTGGTTTATATTACCTTTGAGTAGTAGCTGTTTAGTAATATTAACCAGCTTGGGTTAATTATCTTTTTCTGTTAAAATATCACTCATCAAGTACTGTTCACATTACTTCAGCTACCAATATCAGCCATAGAAGCCATGGGACACACAGAGCTCTAGGAAACAGCGGTGTTGCAGGAATTGAATATCTGAAGACCTCTCAGGCCTTGCAATTTCAAGGAAATATGTTTTTATTTAGAAAAACAAACAGAAAAAAGACATTACTGTACCTTCTGTGCACCCACTCCAAAACACATTGGTAGAAAACTTTTTTGTATGATTTTCCTTTTCAATACATATTGTTATCATTATTATTATTGAGCCTGAGCACTTCAACCTCAGCAGCCTGATCCACCTTGATGTTCTTCAGCAGTCCGACTCTTGGGTATGTTTAGAGGTACATTAGCAGATAGATTTAGATTGGATATCAGGAAAAAATTCTTCGTGAAGAGGGTGGTGGGGCACTGGAACAGGCTGCCCAGAGAAGCTGTGGATGCCCCAACCCTGGATGTCTTCAAGGCCAGGCTGGATGAGGCTTTGAGCAACCTGGTCTAGTGGAAGGTGTCTCTGCCCACAGTGAGGGGGTGGGAAATAGATGATCTTTAAAGTCCTTTCCAACGCAAACCATTCTGTGATACATGAGTATCTACATGGCGCACTTTTACAACCAGGTTCTCTACACAAGCAGCAATATCTTGCCATATGCAGCAGTCCAGATGGGTTTGCCTCTGTATTGCTAGTTGCAGGGACTTGCTTTTTGAGGCCCAGGATAGTGTTCTGGCTGGTGGCATGGGGTATGGGATATGTTTCCAGCCATCTCATGGTTGCTTCTGCCATTGTAAGTGTATGCTTGGCAGTGTGAAATAGTCAATCTGACAGGCCTCCCCATATTTATATTTCTGCCATTGTCCTCCATAAAATAGAGGTTTTAACCACCTGGCTTGTTTGATTGCCACACGTTTCACATTCACGGGTAACCTACGTGATTAGTGTCCGTAGTATAGTCCACCCCTCTGGCAAGCGTTTTTTAGAAATATATTACTGCAGCTCCAGTTCAATAAAAAACGGGACATTTAAGTCTAGGAGTTTTATCTGCTATTATTTAGAGGTGAGATTTTGACCCCTTTATTCAAGTTAATCCATCAGAATTAGCAGTGAGGTTTAGTCAGCATTAGTAAAAACTACAGCAGGCAACAGAGGCCCCTGGGTCAAAGCACCATGGAAAACGTATTGCTTGTGAGTTTTGTTACCCTTGTAACCTGGCTGGGTTATAACCGCTGTTAGAAAACAGAGTCAGCCTCACTTTCACATAAATATTTAATCATCATAAAAAGCGCTACGTCTGAAGATTGTTTCCAAACACTTCCACATTTCACAGTGCATGCAGGCATCCATTCATACACAACTACATGTCCATATACACTAATACACAGCACAGTCTCAAGGGGTCCTGCTGCAAATTTCCTTGATTGGGAACACCTTTATTATTATTTTTTCAGATTTAAGTTCAGTCAAATCAAAGATAGTTTACTTAAGAAAGAAAGATCCTTATTGTGACTTTTAGCAAATTAGAGAAAAGCACCTTAGCCTCTGATTTCACAATCAGCATAAGGAATTTTTGTTCAGGCAACTGCCTCTCTAGTTGAACTTCTGAGACTACATCCTTCTCTGCCTATTCTCAAGTACTTTAAACGTGAAATTTGGAAAAGCTCATGCAGCTGTGGCTGGTGCAGTTTTGGCTTTGCATTGTGAGACTGAGTGCTATCATCTAGTCTTGGTTGCTTCTAATCAAAAAATTCCCAGAATAAATCTCAAGGTTTGCCAGCAAGTATGATTTAAAAGCAAAATACAAGAATATAAAAGGAAATTAAGTATGTTTGATTGTGCCTGAAAATAACTTCCTGTCAGACTACATTTTTTAATACTCCTTTATGGTTCAGGGCATCAGTAACTTTGAAAAATTATTCATACACTTAATAATTCATAATTATAATAATACAAAGATTAGGAACTAAGATTAAGAATTACAATTTTATGGCAAACAGGGTAAGTTTGAAAGTATATTCATTTGAGGACTATTGTGGTAACTGACACCTCTGCAGTAGCTCCAAGATGCCATACTCATCCACAGAAAATATACATTAAAGAGATAAAGAACACCCTGTTTAATATTTCAGTAATAAAGGAAGACAAAATAAATGGATGACTCACCTCTGCTTCTGCACTGGCAAAGTATTTCCATAGCACAATTATCTATAAGGCCCCCTTTTCTGTCATCCAAACTGTCTCAATGGAATGGTCGAGAGCACAGCTACCAATCTCTAACACCTGCAAGATACATCCGTTGGTTTGGGATCTACCCAATGGCCTGTTAAGCTCGTCCTGAAGTTTTAGTAGTTTAGCTTATCCAGTGTGATTTCTATTCAATATTTGAAAAGTTTAAAGAACAGACTCTGAGTTATCTATGGAGAACTTTTTTCTCCCGAGGATGGGTATGGTGAAAATTTTGCCTTAGAGAAGAAAGCTTCTAGAGAGTGCTCTGTTTTCTTGCTGAATTCCCGGGAACAGCAGAAGTTCAGAAAAGCTGAAAACAAGCCGATGTTATGTAAAGCCACTTAAACTGTTGCAACTCTGAATCTTGTCAAAGTGCATTAATTCAAATTAACATAATGAATTGTAAGTTTTAGGGTTTGGCCCAAGAGAGCCTTTAAAGTCTATTTGGCCTATGGATTCCTCAGATGCTAACTATTACAGTTTGTTCCTGTAAAGTAGTCTATGAATAGAACAGGAATGAGGAGGGCTTGACAAGAAACAGAAGTCCATAATACAAAACACCAAAATACTCACATTCTCCCTCACCTCCACTAAATGTTTCTTCTTTCTTTTTTTCTCCCACCCAAGAATGTAGAATTCTGGAGCCAGCACCCACAGCCGTTTATAAGGGTCACAGTTTCTTCAATTAGGACAGAGAACAGAAAGACTTTTTTTCCCAGATATAACCATAAATCTCAGTAAAAGGCATCAGTTACAGCTGACTATGCCACAAGGCTGACTTTTGCATTTCATTGGTTCCTTTGAAGTCATCTGCTCAGACTGGGGAAGTGATTTGGGACAAATCTGTGCCCTGTGATGAAACCCATTTGTTTAAGAACTCTGAAGGCATCCTCGCAGGGCGTGTGAACCAGTCACACCACTCTTCTGTTCATGTCATATGGTGCTTCTTCTTTTAAAGATAATGCTTATGTCTTGAGTGATCTATTCTGACCATCTATTATTTTTCCTAAAGAAAAAGGTGCAAGGCATGAAATTATGTGAATTTTGTTGTCCACATCTATTGTACAGTGCAGCTGTCAGCTCCAATGGGAGTAGAGCTGTTATAACCACACTGTTCTATGAAAGAAAGGCAACTCTGCTTTAAGGTCTATGTGCAGGAACATAGCGATACGGCTGTACTAAAGAAATAGTAACATACAAACTAACCAAAACATCATTGTTAAAGGACTATGCAGTAGTTTTCTCTCCTGGAGATTCACTTGAGTACTCTGGAAACTAAAATATGAGATGTGGGTAGTAATGGAACAGAACAAATGAGACTGGGAGAGATGTACAGACACTGATCAACCAGGGCTAATATCCATAAATAGGCACCCAGCAAGCCAGTTCCTATCTCCCAATATACTTCTTTAATAAGCAGCAGAGGACAAGATGCATCACATTACTAATGCAAATCCTGTTGTATTCTCTGTGCTGGGAAGTGCAGAATGTTAAAAGATCCATTTAACACTGAACAGAGCATTTTAGCACAAGACATTATCCTCACACAGGCACGTCCAGAAAGAAAGATGAAGGAAATATTTGTTCAGCCACTCAGATTATCTGTATGCTTGATAAGGAAGAAAGCTCTGCCATCCTTCACATAAATAAATAACCATCATGATGTGATGCCTAAAATTCTGTCAAAATTATAAATATTTCATATAACAATGTTTTAAGGCAGGTGGTTCTTCATCTAAAAATAGAAAATAGATGTGATTTCATTCTAATGAGACACGAAAATGTAATTCAAGACATTAAAATGAAATGTAGATAATCATTTGGGGAAGCTGGTTCAATTAGAATGACATCAAAGAGCCCATTACTGTGTCTCAAGTTAAATAAGCATGCTGTCACTCTAACAGACTGGTTTTAATTTGTTCAAACCACTCTGTTAGGATGATTTATATTCCAATATTTCTGGCAAACACATTTAGGAGAGTTATTTAGCTTTCCTGAAAGGCACAACAGGTTTTCGTTGACTGAACTGAGGTACAGATTATCTATATATATGTTCAATAGGTTTGAACAGGCTATTTAAATTGGATATTTTAATTAAGTACCTCCAACCCAAATCAGAATCTATCACCTTTGGTTTAAAAAAAGGCCTTTTAACCTTTTCTTTTCTGATCACTCATGTTCCATTCACTGCCTAGTTCTGGAGGAAACTTACAGGATGGACTGAGCGCCACAGGAATGAATACTCTGCAGTAGTTTGCTGCCCCTTCAGCCACACCAATGCAACCCTTTACGAGAAGGGTTTCTTTTGCTTTGGTTGCTTTTATAAAATGTAGATAATTTCAGTAATTCAGCTCACTGAGTAGCCCCACATGCTGTTGTTCTTGTGCAATGAGGATGAGGTTTCTCAACAGCTTAAACCAATCTAAACTGGTTTTGTGACCATCTTCCCTCCCTTTCTCTTTGCAATCTCCACCCCACTTATGCTGGCCCTGATGGTCCCCAGTGACTCGGAGCTGGTTCAAAGGGCTTAACAGAAACCTATTAAGGCCTTCTGTAGTGTTTTCTGGCACTCTCAGTGCCAGGGGTAGTATGAGAGAGGCAGTGGGGGAGCCAGAGCAAAGTATTAAGAAGAGACCATGGCTGTGCTGACTCAGATTGATTTTAATTTGTCACAGAAGTCCAACCTGAGGGTATGGTAAACAGCAGCATGGGGGATACAAGGCACCAAGGCAGAGAGGGGAACTGGAAACTTCTGAAGCCAGCTTTTCCAGCAATGCCAGCTGGAGTCTTAGCCACAGGGCTATGATGGGCATAGGTGGAGCCTGAAACGGCTCACAGTATGCCCTGTCATATCTGGGCCTCCTGCATGTCCCAGCACTGCCTATTGCAGTAGGGGAAGGAGTCGGGGGAGGCAAAGGACTGTCAGATTTGCTGCAGCTAGTACACTGTCCTCTGAAGGAAACCTCAACAGGCCATGTTCAGACAGTTTTTAGATTCTTTACCTCTCTGAAGTAACAAACTTATTAAAGACACTGCCTGTTATATCATTTTATGAGTTGGGTTGCTGCTTGTCTTTCTGCCCTTTCACTCATTGCATCTGCAGTGTATTAATGGCTAATGCTATTACTTTGATCCTTTCTTTGGGTGATTTACTTTTGTGCCTTTTGCGAGCAGAACTGCAGATCAGAATGGACATTTGGGAGCTGCATTTACTCAATAAAGGGTATTCATGTCCAAGAGGAGAATATACGACAAAGTCTGCAAGAGTAATGTGATTAGTGGAGGAGTATCACAGATTCCCTTTACAGACATAGTACTGTTAGAAATGATGAAGTTTTTAAACCCTCTTTTAAGCACTACATTTAAAAACAGATATTGTTTGAATTGTCTGAATTTATGCCTCCAGAGTATAGTGAAAGAGAAGCACTTTAGGATTGGAAGGGATTCTCAGAAATTTCTTAGACAACTCATCAGGGATATAATCAACAGTATCAGGGAGGAATTCAATTATGTTCCATACAAAATAATTTTAAAACATAGGGAAGAAAAAAAGACACACCCCCAAAATATGGCACTTTTATAAAAATTCTTTTGGCAAGCATCCTGCTCTATGAAATTCCACAGGAGCTGCCAGAGAGTTTATGGAAGGTTCAACATCTTTATTTCAGTTCTTTTGTCTCATTTCAGAGGACAGTGACCTGTGGGAAGTATTATGCGCGCTTACTCAGAAAAATATCTGAAATACCACTGTATGCTCTGGCTGTTTAAACAAGAAGGAAGAATGATTTAACTGCTGGCCATGACCAAGTGTGGATGACAATAGCTACTGTGGGATTCCCGTCTCAGTAGAAATTTACTTCAGCATCTGCGACATTCAACAATAGGAGGAAATAGTGGAAACCAATAGCAGGATTTCCTTTGACAATTCACTTTTATTCTTTCTTCCCTTAAATCCCTTTATTCTTTCCTAGTAAAAATTGTGCACATCAGTAGCAGCTGGAGGGAATGCAACTTCAGGCCTGAAAACACCTCAATACATCAGCAAAGAGGTGCAGCAGCTGTTCAATCTGCTGTCATGCAGGAAGGAAGCCATAGCCTTTGCTTTGAGTCACGAGAAACAGCCAAGGAGGGAAACATGCATGTTTGGATGGTGGTTACAGTACGGTCAAGTTTTGGAGAAAAGTTGTGCAAAGAAGATACCATCGTGCAAAGCTGCTCAATCACCAGTTTCTAGCAAATACCAACGTATACATATGGTCACAGCAAGAAACAGAGATACTGCCTGTATCTGCATTAGCAAGTGGTGGATTGTAACAGCAGTATATTTTTAGAGGCAAAAAGTTGTTCTTGATGACCCAGCTTCTCCACTTTGCTCATTATAGAGGATTTTACCTCAGACTAGTTCTAGACTGGCCCAGCAGGTCAGGAGTGGTGTGAGCGCATGAAGAGCCTGGCTGGATCTCATTTTCTGATATGAAAGCTGACCAGTTTGGTCCACATTATAATCTGGTATTGGAATGAACAGACTGCACAAAGTGGGCATGACAGGAGATTCATTTCAGAAGTTAACTCCTGCTATAAACTAAAATGATATGATATGCTATAAGACCCTGATGGTCTTATAGCAGCTGTTTTCCCTGCACTTCACTAGCAAATGGGTTGTGAGATCAATATCCTGATAACAGGCAGAGAGAAGATATGCTGACATTGCAAAGGCATTACCGGTGATGGTCCTTGGAAGGATGGATTCTATCACTCCCCCTGGGGTCACATCAAAAGGGGGACGTCTGGTCAGAAGTTGTGAGATCACAGCAAATCTACTGCTGAGAATACCCAAGCAGCTACAGCATGACATGAGCTCTCCATTACAACCAGAAACACCTGTGTGAGAGGGTATATAGTTTAATCACATAATAACTCTCCAATGCAAGTCTCTCCTATCCATCACCTTTAAAAGCTTTTTGAAGTTTCTTAAGAATGAAGGCTAAAAATTTTTCACCAGAAATGAATATCATGTTCACAGCTGATGGAAATAAATACTTTCTGTTCCTTTTCTTGTCCAGTGCTTATTGTGGTACATTATAGTAGTACAAGAACAACCAACAACACTTGGTCACACAAGAAAGCCGAATCAGCTCTTGCTTGGCTGCCTGGCTTCCTCTGAGTTAGTAGCAGGCTCCAAAGAACACTTTGAAGAGTTCAGAAAGACTACTGTGAAAAAAAAGATCATATGCAACAGTGTCTTCCACCCACTGACAAACAGTAATAAGCCCAAATCTTTGAAAATGCAAGTCATTTATCTTCAGATGACTACAGAAGCAGTGCTTTTGGGAGGAAACATGAAAAAGCAACCTGGCAAAACTCATACTGTGCCCATCCTGCTGACACATGCCATACAAGAAATAAAAAGGAAGAGAGGCAGATCTTCTTACACTCTGACACAGCTATGTATGTCTGTATGCTGCACAAAACATAGTCAAACATCCAGAGATGTTATGAAATAATATTAAGGTTCTGGCTTATATATTCATATGCAGAGGAAATCTAGAATTATGGCTGAAACTCCAGCCTCAACATATGCAATGATATTCAAAGACTTGTTATAAAACACTTGGAATGCTTACATATTTAGGAATATGTCATGCCAATTATTATAAGAAATCCATTCAAATCTGTGTTTTCTGGTTTAGCAAGCTCCTAAAGTTGTTGGGTGTTTTTAACTTCATTTTTGTGTATTTTAACTTCATTTTTGTGTATTTTTTTCCACACGTATAATCAGCTGACTAATCAACATTAGGGGGTTACCTGCTCTCATTATTTCTACACTGAATGCATGTAAAGACACAGATTTAAATTCTTCATGCATCGAATATTGGAGGGGACGGGGGATGGGGACACAAACAAGCAAACAAACAAAGTACCACCTGAATTTAGTACAAAACCCCATTGATTTTACTGGAGCTGAGATTTTGCTGCAGTCCAGCCGTAGAACAGGGAGTGAGATCAGGTCTTTCGTTTAGTCTTTTCTTTCTGTCTTGCTGTGCCAATATCTTGATATTTGTCTCTGTTGCTAGGGTCTGAAAAGTTTCAACCAGCCTGAGTTTCATTATCATAAATATTAATATTTTAAGAGGAGTTATTTATTATTATTGTTGTTATTATTATGTTAGTAAAAATCCATTTTACAATGCCTGTGAAACTGCATGATGGTTTCTTGGCCCTTCAGAGCTGAATGTTACTAAGGCAATCCTTGAATGACCATTCTCATTCACTTTAAACAAGAAATCTTTCACTGTAATGCTACAGCTCTTGCTTTTGATCATTGCCATAACTGATGACTTTTGAAAATTTCCAAAGTGGGATTAATTAACAAAAACTGTGAACCTGTGTGTTCAATACCTATTGAAAGAGACATCTTTATGCCTTATCAACTTCAATCTTTTGAACAGAAAATGTTATTCTTGGGTTGGGAGGAAAAACGCAGGGAAAATTAGCACACTGGGATTGAAGCATGTGTACGAACATGAGCACACACTTCCCTGTTAAGTCATGCTCTGCATTCTAAATGTGATTAACGAAAGCTATTTTCTTCTATCAATGATCAAAGCTTCCATTAAATCTAAATGGCTTATGTACAATTGAATGAAATCACAATCCACAGACTCAAAGAAAACCTCCAAAGGCGTGTGTGCACGCGCACACACACTCATACGCACCACCACCTTTCAAAATGTTTCTAGCTGGCTGATCTCAGAGCAGATTTGTGGATATCTCAAATCTGATATGACTGTACTGAAACTGGACACTTCATAAAAAGGCTTATAATGAGCAAATGGGAACATGTGGCCTAAGTCTCCTCTCACACTCATAGCAGTGTAAATTAAGACTAATACTGGATTAATTTTTTTTGACAAGTTGCATAAGTTGTATGAAAGAATCCAGTCTCTGGGAAACCCAAGGCTTTTGCAAGTTTGTGTTTAGCCTGACAAAAGATTTCAAACAGGAAAGCATTTATGGCAGTTTGCTCAGAAGGCATTTTCATTTTGAAACTAACTATTTTTAGCATAAAGAAGTGTTAAATAAATCAACAGTAAACCAAAAGTTTATGGATAATTTCTTTGTCCTTTCTGCAAATGGGAAAATCTTACATCAAGTTTTTGATTCCATTTCTGTGGCGAAAACAAATTAAGGCAAACAGATAATTTAATATAGTGCCCAAGTCAGTTCAACGCCATCCTGACTGTACAAAAAATAATAATAAAATCATTTTCATGGGTCAATTCTACTTAAACCCTAAAATCAGTTATAATTTTCAGATTGTTTCAATTCACAGATCAGAAAAGGCCTCCAGCAAATTTGTTAAATTACTTAAAGATTTCTTGCATTTAAACAAAGGAAATTACATAAAAATCATACTTATGAGCCCAGACTGAAGACAACACATTCCCATTTGCAGTGGCAATAAACTGTGAATCAAAACCTAAGTTATATGGCCATTTATGCTTGCAACCACCTTTCAGTAATATGGTAATGAAAATTTTGTTACAAATAGAACTCAGCGCAGTTGGCCAGACCCTATCAGCTTGCAATTCCAGCTCTGACAGACTACTTAATGCTTCACATCTGGCCAAAAGGGAGTTAAAATGGCAACACTTGAGCTAAAACTCTCTTTGAGTTGAAATGACAATTCATTTTCTCTACTTGATAACAGAAGCAGATGCCTCTACTGAAAATTGAGGGCAGATTTTGTGATGGGCCCATCTCTCCAACTAACTTACTACTGCAGACTCAGTTTATTTACTCCATGTTGACAATTTTCAGACTTTTTCAGTCTAAGCCTGGTTTGAATTGGTAGTAAAAAAGTGAACCGTTGGGGATGCAATGTTTCCCAGCTGAGCTTTTTCAAATCATAAGACTGTAAGTATTACTAAATTCTAGCCTTAACATTTTTCCTCTTTACCTCAAACTCCAGTCTGGTAAGATACACTTTGCATACACTGACCGTTTGTTTACAGGACACTAACTGTGATGACCTGGCCCTCTTAGCAATAAGAATAATCCAAAATCTTTTAAAAAGAAAAATGTGTATGCCCAGAATCTTACCCAGGAATCATACAATATTGTTGATTACTGAGGAGTTGTTAACATGCAGGATTGATGTTACATTTATACACACTTTACCTTGTTCACCTGAGAACTTTATTAGTACCACTTGACAGCCAAGACTGTATGATGTGGCCAGAGAGATGATCCAGTGTTCCCTAAAGTCAACAAAATTCTTCCCACTCTTTGAAGGATTACTTCTTGATTTCTTTTTGTCTTTGTGAAGTACTTGGAACTTTTTCTTCTTTGTTTAATCTTCCCTGAAAGACATTGGTTTTTTAAGGGCTAAATATCCCCATGAACTGTAGCATGAAGTGTTCTCTGAAATGTTTTAAAAGCTGGCAAAATAGCTATTCCCCATGTGATTTAATTTCTTAGTTATCTATCTATCTATCTAGGTTAAATCAACTGTTATCCAGATTAGATAAGTAGGTATCTCAGACAGAAGGGAGGGAGAGAGTAAAAATATCAGTCCTAGATGGACAGGATGGATTCATGACTGTTTAGTTTGGGCACAGGAAAAACACTTTAGAATCCTCTGTGTCTTTGATGGAAAAGTTGAAGAATGACCACTGTTTCAAGATGCCGATTGGCTTTTACCAGACAAAATGTCTATTGAACATTGTCGTCACACAGATACGACACCAGGGAAAAGCAGGAGTGAAGTCATAATGATGAGTTATGTGTTGTCGACTCTCACAAGAAGAGAAAGGATATCACCAAGGCACTACTGTTAACAACCCTTAACTGCTCCGACCCTTCCCGCACACTGTGAAAGACCAGGTCATTGTGTTGTAGCTGCAGTGTGTTTCCTTCCCAAACCTGAGGCAGGAAACAGGAGCACAAGGGAACAAAAGAAGAAAGAGAAGTCCAGAGAGAGTTACGTTTTGGCCACATGTGAAAATGCAAAATATTTCCCTTCCTCCATAAAAAAATCTAAATTAAACTAAGCTATGAACCTGGACAAGAAGTAATCTTCAGTCCTCCTTGGAATTACCCTCATTTACTCCATGTTCAAACTTTTGTCACGTGATTGATATTACTTATTCTTCCCTCCCCTGCCCAGCAAAACACGTGAAATGCCTGATTAGCCAGCCAGAAAAAAAGACACAGACAGATTAGTAAATCAGCAGAAAACCCTTTTGATTAGCTCCCTCTCATTTTAAAGGGGATTCAATTGACTTACTCCTTAAAAAAATTTTTTTTTAAATTTCTTTTGTTTTCCTCCTTTTCCCTGAGCAAAACATTAGTGTTCGTTTTTTCCTGGAAAGATATGCACCCTAGTCTAGCAAATGAAGATTAATAAGTCACTGTTATTGCTAAATCAAAGGCACTGGAAGAATGTTTGCACTCCAAGGCCTCCAATGACTCCAGTAGGCTTTGTATTGGGACCTCTAGGGGAAACGTAATATGACACTAAACAGGTTTTCCAGTAATCGCATTTGTTCATTCTTCCTCATGCAATAAGATACATTACAGATCACTCATTATCAACAAAGACCTTTTTAGATTTCAAAATATATTTTCCCCCAGTTAAATGCATATATAAACAGTTTGTGGATAACGTTTAATAGTTCCCCTCAGTATTAATCATCGAAACACACAAAAAACATTAATTCACACTTCCACTGAAATAGTTAAATGTTGAAATTTAAAAAAGACCTTTCCATTGCAGGATTGGGAGTATTACCTCTGGACTAATGCATACAGTAGAGGAAATTAAAAGAGGTTGCAAAACAAAAGTAAAAGTAGAGCTGGCTCTTACTGAAGTCAATGGCAAAATTCCTTTAAACTGCAGTAAGACCAAGCCCCAGCAACCTGGATTCACTACAAAGCCAATGGAGATTTTAAAACACCAGTAACCAAAATAAGGAACAGCAAAACAATTATGAATACTACGAAGTTAGAAATCACATCTATAAATATTTAAAATATTGCTTCATATTAACATTTTCATTTGTTTTTAGGATTAGTATGCATGTTATTAATACAAAGCAAGGATCTATTTTCTTACTCTATTTTTTTTTTTAATTCACAGTATACATGCAGCATAGATGCATTCATATTTTTATATATCTTTACCATGTGTGCTTGCAGAGAGGGAAGGACCATAGTTACATGGTCAGGAAACAGAAAATGTTCTGTTTTCCAAACTTATCCTTGCCTTCAAATCATTACAATGCCAGATTTTATCTGGAACGTTGCTTTAAAAAAATTAAAGAGAACTTCAGTTCCAGATGGATTCTACAGTGATGTTACAAAGATAATATAAGGAACAGAAAGTGGAAACAGATGTGTCGTTTTTGCAGAGATGGATTATATTAGTGTAAAACTGTCCAAATGTTATGTGAGTTGTGACATCTGCAGCAATATTTTCAGACCTGGTTAGATCTCTTCCCCTCCCCTTGTGGATTTCCTGGTATGGATGGCCATTTTTCAATTTACAGCTTCATAGATTGTAAGGGACTATCTAACCTGACCCTCTCACAGACTGCAGGACGTCCCAGAATTAATTCCCAAACAGGCTTGCTTTGAATTTGAGCAAAAGACAACCCATGGCTATACTTGCTATCTGTACTAATGAACTTTTGTTGCTAGACTGAAAAGCTGAAATCAAACCCCTCAGAAGAGCCATCTTCTGAGTCCACTCACAGGATTGCCACCACTTTTTCACAGTCATTAGCTCTTCTGTTGCATTTGATTCTCCCCCTGTACTCGGTACTGGTGAGGCTGCACCTCGAGTACTGTGTTCAGTTTTGGGCCCCTCACTACAAGAAAGACATTGAGGTCCTGGAGCGTGTCCAGAGAAGGGCCACAAAACTGGTGAAGGGTCTGGGGAATATGTCTTATGAGGAGCGACTGAGGGAACTGGGCTTGTTTAGCCTGGAGAAGAGGAGGCTGAGAGGAGACCTGATCACTGCCTACAACTACCTGAAAGGAGGTTGTGGAGAAGTGGCTGTTGGTCTCTTCTCCCTAATGACAGATGATCGGACGAGGGGGAATGGACTCAAGCTGTGCCAGGGGAGGGTTAGATTGGACGTAAGGAAGTTGTTCTTCACCGAAAGGGTTATCACACACTGGAACAGGCTGCCCAGGGAGGTGGTGGAGTCACCGTCCCTGGATGTGTTTAAGAGACGGGTGGATGAGGTGCTGAGAGATATGGTTTAGTGGTGGACAGATACGGTTGGACTGGATGATCTCTAAGGTCTTTTCCAACCCAGTGATTCTATGATTCTATGATTTCTGTCACTTTTTATTTATGACTTCTGTGTAGCAATATGAAAATGAAATATTCTCTCCCTCTTTCTCTCTTTGCATCAGTACTCTAAACCCTTCTTTTTGTATGGTTTCCTTCACACCCACTCTCAGTGTCCTCTGAAAGCCCTATCAGAAAAAATTTTTGTATTTTCTTTTGTATTGGTGATGAGAATGTTACCAAGGTAAAGGCCAAGAACCACCTGCCCTCTTATTAATGACATCTCCCTAAGATGTTTACAATTTGAGAACTTCATGCTAAGGTTTTAATCTATGTTAAATTACTGATTGTCCCTTTAATTTCATTACCAGAATGCCAAATGCCAGAACACTTTGGTGCCATATCAATCAGACTTATCTCAGTTTTTTAAAAAATAAGATATCAAAAGCTGTTTTCGCTAAACCTATGTCAATTGATGTTTATGCTAGGACCCTCCATTTTTCATGTAAGTCTTCAGCACCTTTGTACAATTCCTCCAGCTTCTAGAGTCACCCTCTTGATCATTTAAAATATTAGTACAGGATTATTTTTTCCCAGGTCTAGGTGAGAACCAAGTATTTAGAGGGAGATTTATCAGGCTAGCTCATTTTAAAGTATGCAGCTTGAATACCATGTGTTCTATGTCCTTCTTAAATACTGGATGACCTGTGTAAGTATATCCTGGTTCTTTCTCCGTATTCAGCACATGACCACTTACCAAGTGGTTCTGCCCCTTTGTGTCATTATAGACAATTATACCAAATTCTTTTAGCAGTGGACCAACATGATTTTAAGATTTCTTAGTATATTTTTAAAATATTGTCTCACACTCTGGAAGTAATCTGGAGTTCTCCATGTGAGTGTTTTTTTCTTTTTTCCTTAACAAGGTTTGAATTATTCCTACCTTCTGACTCATACTACTATAAAATGTGCCTTTCTTCCATTTTTATATAAATTTGCATTTTTCCTGTTTTGCTTTTGTGTGTGTGTGTTTCATATCTGTTTCTACTTTCCCTTTGAGACAGGGCTTTGTTTTGTTTTGTTTGGGTGGTGTTTTGGGTTTTTTTAAACCAATATGGCCTTCTCTTTCAATTGTGGCTTTCGGAGCATTTGGTAAAATATTCCTAAGCAGCTCCCAATTATCATTCACAATTTTCTGTTTAAATGCTTTCTCACAAATGATTTAGCTCTTAATTGTTTTCAGCTTTATGAAACTGCTCTTTCAAAGCACTAAGAGAGGGGGTGTGTGAAAACATTTTGTTATGGTTTTTGTTAGTATGAACACTGGTTCTGCTTCATACACCTAATATAATATTGCTGAAGATGTATACCTTAACATTAACTATAGCATTAACTCTTAGTTTGAATTTTCCTTTTAACTATCAAGGTAAAGCGCGGTAGAGGGCTCAATATTCCAGAAACATTTTCAGAATTAAGAAATGGGTAAAAAGAAAATACTACAACTTTTACACTGTTGAAAATAGCATTCAAAGTACCAGCCACCATGATCTGTGCTGTCACTTGTTGCTACAATATTCTTACAAGAAGACCCAAATTAGAAACAGGGTTTGATTTGTAATTTGTTACTGGTAAGTAGATAGACATTCTTCCTGCAAGACTGGTCAGATCTTTTCAAGAGAAATGCTCACCACGGCACTTCAGATTTCCACCATTCCTCTGAAATGTTCCTCAAGTTTCTTGACTTTTGCTGAGTTTATTAACTTGACTTCTGATGGATTCTTGGTGTAAATGCAGTTAGGATTGGCTTTTCAGTAGAACAACAAAACCCTTGAAGGAATTGGGGGAAATGGGGCTTGAGTGAGCAACAGTACATCAGTTTATATATTCAAAGGCAATTAAATTTATGTATTCAAAAGAAAAATACAATAAAAAGGTTTGATTTTCAAATGCATTGTGCTGGACTACATAGTTAAGCTATGTCATTAAGCTGAGTTGACAGATGCTTCAGATTGCTCAAAAGACTCAGGATGACATCCTTTTTTAGAATCTATTCAATCCCAAATTCGTAAGTCAATTTAGTGGTAACATAGGGAAAAACAAACACCGACAAAGAATATCATCCTTCTTTGTGCTTGTAGTCAAAGTTAAATACATTTGAAACTGATATTCATTGCTGACCCACTGGAACAAGCACAGAAATTTCTTCCAAGTGTTACATAATTCAATTATGGGCTTTGTTTAATGCTTCAGAGCACACTTTAGATCATTTTTTCCAATGAGCTCCTTAACTAAATAATCACTATTCTTAACAGGATTAAAAGATACGTAGTAACTCACATGAATTAGAAGAGAATGGTCAGCAATAATGCTCAGGAGTGGACCTGAGTGGCTGGGGAAGAGAGACTGTTTTTCAGTGTAGGCATGGATATATTAATTCTTCAGTGGGAAACACACTGACATATCAACCACTGTGCTGAATGCTCCCAGTCAAGAACTATTTCAAGAATAAGACTTAGTCTGGTCAGCCACTTCCATTTTGTGTACCAAAAGAAAGGCACAAAACTTTTCAAAGCAGTCAGTCTTCATTTCACTTAGCACAGCAAGAAGTGAATGATTTAAACAGGTAAGCAGAAAAGTTCAAAGTATCCTCAATCTCTCAATGCTTTCCCTCACTTGATGTTAAAACATAAGGTAGTAAGTGGAAATAATCACAGATTGGAGATCTGCTTTCCTAGGTCCCAAGTCAATAGACCTATTTATCAAGCTGAAAAGTAAGTTTTTCTGTGTTTCAAAAATATTTAGATCACTTGCATGAAGCAAAACACCACTGACAGAAGAGGGTAGTGTGCATCAGGATACTTTACAGAACAGCAGCTCTGGGGCCCCCAGCATATGGAGAACATGGGCCAGTTGGAGTGAGTCCAGATGAGACCATGAAGATGCTCAGAGGGCTGGAGCACCTCTCCTGCGAAGAAAGGCTGAGAGAGTTGGGCTTGTTCAACCTGGACAAGAGAAGGCTCTGGAGAGACCTTATTGCATCCTTCCAGTACCTGAAGGACTCCACAAGAAAGCTGGGGGGGCTCTTTTTACGAGGGCCTGCAGTGATAGGACAAGGGGTAACAGGTTTAAGCTGAAAGAGGGTAGATTTAGATTCGATATAAGGTCACTATGAAGGTAGTGAAGCACTGGAACAGGTTGCCCAGAGTAGCTGGGAGTGACCCATCCCTGGAAGTGTTCAAGGCCAGGCTGGACGAGGCTTTGAGCAACCTGGTCTAGTGGAGCCTTTCCCTGGCCCCCATGGCAGGGGGGTTGGAACTAGATGATCTTTAAGTTCCCTTCCAACCCAAACGATTCTATGATTCTACAATTCTAAGATCACTAGAGAACTCTCCCAAGTACAGATTATCCATTTTATGTGTACAATACTGTTAAAGCCCTTTAGAGTTAAAAAGTGCTAAGGTTCTAAATCTCCCACTTTCTGAAAAAGTCCCCTGACTTCTGGCGATTATTCAAAACACTGCTCAACCCCTTTCTCTCAAACACACACCCACCAGCATGTTAAGATGAATCCTATGCTATTCCCATACATTAGAAACCCTAGAAACAAAACTTTTAAAGAACTAAGGCAAGGGGAAGTATAATTCCTTTATTCCAAACATCATTAAGCAGCAGACAGGCTACTGTCTGTTGTTTAGTCAAACCAGACAAGCTTCTGGTAAAGTGCAGTCATCATCTAAAGCAATCACGAATTCCTTTTGGCTGGTCACATCTGGGAGCTCTTGCACCAGGTATGCTCACAGGGGTTGGATCACATTTCTAGCTTTCCATCATCTACATGTGTAACAAAATTGTAACTTAACTTCAAATGTAAATCTTGCCCACCATGCATGTATCTGAAACTTTGCAGCTATCAAAGCGAATTACCAGTTTTGCATTCACAGATGTGTTGAGCCCCAGTAAACCATTAAATATTCTTCCAGGCTTCTGCCGGATTTCCACATGCTGGCTGTCCACTAGAGCTCCACGTTATGCTCAGTCTCTCCACTGCTGAGGCCAAGTGCAATGGTTTACGGTCTTTCCTACCTCCAACACCTATATTATTAACACTAGCTCATGAGTTGTCCTTTACAGTGTCCACCTCCATTTTATGGGTATTACTGTCAGTTCTTAGCTGCCTGGTGAATTACCTTCCTTCCTTTGCAGCCGCATGCTAGATGGCAGTACTAGGAATCTCAGTTTTTCACAAAAGAGAGGTAAAGGGTGCTCTTAAGTACATTTTGAGGTTCCAACCACCTCCTCAGTAATAGAGCAGCAGTATGAGTAAGGACAGGAGAGACGATAGGAGAGGGAAGGGAATTGAGACCTCCGACGATGGAGAGATACAAAGAGCAAAAGGAAAAAATATATATATACATATATGCATACAAATATACATAAGCAAATAACGATGGAAACCAGTAAGAAGACAAAATGAACCTCAGCCAAACTGAAAACAGAAGCAAGATTCAAAGAAATGGTAGTGGAAAAGAAAAAAAAAATAGCAACAAAATATAAGAAACCATCCCATCTATCACATTATTAACAGTCAGGCTGAAATCAGACATAAAAAAAAAAAAACAATTAAAACATCTGTTAAGAAATTATTCTTTTTGGGGGGTGGGGTGGGCAGGAAGGAGGGGGAATGACATTATGAAACCATATATTTTTATTGCCTTCAAAAGCTGTAAGTGTTGTTCTCCACTTCTTTTTTGTTGTTTTGTAAATAAAAAGCACCATCAAAAGGTATTAAAGTTTTTCTGTTGATGCAGAAAAGATTTCTTACCTCCACTCAAGTGAATGGCAAAATTGTGTATGACCATTTCAGTACAGAAATTTCATCTTACAAAAGGTATGAGCAGAACATTTCCACCCTGATCAGGATGCTAAAAATTGAAAATTTATTCTAAAAAAGGGTGGGGAAGGATACAACATTTAAAGAATTTAATTAGGAGATCCTGATGGATTGTGTCAGTTTGTCTTCTATTCAACATTGATTCTGAAGCTGACATAGAGTAATAATGATTAAGAGAAAATAGGGAGCAAAAGCCCTTCTTGTTTCATTTGCACTTATGTATTGTTGGATGAGTCAGCTGGTTTTCAAACAAAATAGGCAGCAGGAGAGATTTAAGGGAAATAGCAAGTCATCTGAATGGCAGCAGTTTTCAAGAATAAAGAGGAAAATGCATTTTATTTACAAAAACTCAGCTGCTTCAAAGTGGCAGAATATGTCTGCAAGAAAATAAATCTGTGGTGAATATAGTCAAGAGATTGAAGCCTTGCAATTGTAAAAGCCTCGACTCTAAATTAATAAGACATACAGGAGATCCCTTTCCTTTGCTCGTAATGGGCACAGACAGCGATGCAGTGTCAGAGCTGCCCTTTCCCCATGCCAGTGGCAGCCAGGATGATGCTGATGAAAAAGAGATTCCCCTGGGTGCACATAGTGTCTGGAAAACAAATAAGAAGGGACACTATCAATGAGGTTTTTAGTAATCATAGACACGCTGAGGAGATTGCCAGGGAAATGAAGGTTGTGGGCAGACAGAATGCACTGAAGACTGAAGGTGATGTCTTGAAATTCTGGAGTCAAGGGTAAAACTTCTCCTGGCTTCTGCAGGGCCAGGAGCTCACCCTCAATGTGTAAAAAGCAAATATTAAAGGGAGCAAATCATTTCCATATCAGAAAGAATTCTGTCAAGAAATCACTCCTCCTGATAAAACTACTGTGAAGATTAAAAAGCAAGTCTTCTCATTGCCTACTAATGACAATGCAAATGAAGCTTAAAATGAACATGAGAAATAAGTTCCTGAAATTATGGGATGCTTGATATGGCAGCATGTTAACTTGTGACAGGAGTCACAAGGCTTCTCCCTAAGCTGAATAATTTGAAAAAGAATTCAGAGCACAAAAGAGCTATGTCAATTCTGGTACGTCAAAGGAGTTACTGTGGAAAACCTCTCTACACACCTAGGGACTAATGTGGGTGAGGGTCTTCCTATCATCTAACATAATTTAATAACATATCTGTACCCAGCCTTGGTCAGAATGCACATATTAATCATCCTATTTTACCTAGTATCAGGAGTACTGTTACCACTGAAATGAAATATTAGGAACACCAACAACCCAGAGGAGAATGAGCCTGGATGAAAAGCTTACATCCTGGTTTCCAAAGGCAAAAATCTACCCAGGCTTCTTCCTTCTCTGCTTGTTTTCCTCTGCTGAAAAGTGACAGTGATTGATGTCTTCTCCCACCCAAAGTATGCTGCGGTTATTTCTCCTTATGGTTAGAATTAAGCTAACAGCCCAGCTTAAACACTCACCCATTTAGATGAAGTATTTATTAGCCATGAATCCCTCTGTTCTTACACCACCTCAAAGTTCTTGTGTACGTCACTAAGAAACACAAAGGAAAAGACTCTGGCGTTCAGTCGAAGGCTCCAGCACCAAACCCTCTAATAAGGCAAGCAGGCATGGAATGGCTCCGAAGGCACAGATGTTTAAACCATATGAAGCTGCAGAAGAAAATAAAGAGCAGCTGAATTACAAAGGAGGGAAGGATACAGTGTTTGTCTATGGTTAAACTACTGTAAACTTTCAAATCTGTATTATGGAATCCATTAGAAAACCCATAACTTTGATTTAAAAGCAACAGTCATAAGATTCTTACTTGGCCATTATTTATGGTATAATGAGAAGGTAAGTTACTAGAATCCCACAAAGTAAATAGATGGATTTCATTAAAACTGTCCTCATGAAGAGTAAAATTGAAGGAAAAAGGAAATAATTTCTATTTGATGCCAATTTATTTTCATAGAGTGCTTTGTGCGGCAGAAATCTAGGAAGATGAAAAGACAGGGAAAACTTTTTCCTTTCTTCCATAGCATGTTGGAGCTTTTTAATGGTATTTGAAGGGTGGAAATGACCTACTTCCAGTTGCTTCTATATTAAGAATCTGGCTACATATCCAAGACTTGCCTGAAGAATCAAAGCAATGTACAAATTCAGATCAGGATTGATTTGTCAACACGTTGGTTAAATAGAAAAATTTTTGCTAAAGAATGTGCCGTAAAAATGAGTACTTGAAAGTCTGCCCTGGTAGGGTCCTTCAGGGACATAACTCAGATGCTCGTCTTGACTCCCTCCCTGCTCCCTCCTGCCCTCCTTTCCTCTCTACACTCCAATGGCTGTCCTGGGGAAACAAATCGCAGGAGCGTTGCAGCTTTGTGCTCCTCTTTCAGGTCACCTTTTCATTCCAAACAGTCCATAAAACAAGTCTGCACCAAGTGAAACCAGGACTGTTGTGGTCTCTGCACTTTTCATGAGGATCCCCTTCCCACTGGACTCAAAAGAGCCCCAGGACCTCACCCATCAACCCCTGCCCCAAAACTGCTCCTACCATAGTGTTTTTTCACAAGACAGAGCTCTTCCAGGAAGACTACCATGACCAGAGCAAAGTGACTATCCTATCTTATGGATTCAATTTCAAAAGAAGCATCAGGTGAAGGAAACTGGCAGAAGCCTGGAGGCCTCATCTTCCCACTGATAAACCAGCACGTCACCCATGTCTGCACAGAGCGGACAGCAGAAAGACTGCTCTCCTCTGCCTCCTCCCCAAGAACACTATGTGGGTTTATGCTCATGATATCATAAGACAGACGGTCACATAGCATCACTTTGGGAGCTGCACCCACCCCATGCAGAGTGCAGGTGGGAGAGGAAAGAACGACCCTGCACTTGCATATCATTATCTCATGGTGACACAGGCCCTCCTGAACTGTTACCTTCAGTCTTGGGTTATAATTAAGAAAAATGAATCAGTCTATGGTTAGTTTTACAGTAAATAAAGATGGTTCTGTTCCTGAGATTCATCCTTCTACTCTGCAGCTCAAATGCCCATTTCACCCCTACTAGCTCTGTGCTGACACTTTCCTGCACCTCAGAGCATGTTTCTGGCATGCTACAGTTGACTACCCCAAGCATGCTAGTGCTTTCCCACTTCCAGCCCATACTTGACACCTCTCAAGGCAAATAAAAAGAGCTGGGTGCAGCCTTCCAGGTCAGTGCTCAGCTGGCCTCAGGTCAGAGGTGCTAAACCTCTTCTGGCTTCACTGGAAACAATTCTGTTTTATTCTAGGTCATACATACATTTTTCAATGACAGATTATATCAGCAGCTCATCAGTAACCACCATAACTTGAGTTTTCTTCTCTTCACTTGCTGTCTACCGCTGCTCTTCTGCCTTACTGTTTCTAGGTGTAAGCCTTTGCACTTCATTTTAATATGTATATGCTCTTCAGATGGTGGAGCCCTCATGCACATCCACCCTTGCAGCACTACGGTCCACTCCTTACCCATATCACTAACCTTTCCCAAATCTGCATCATTTCATATTGTCTCCGGTGCATTGTGCTGAGACCCACAGCCCAGTGGAAGCTGAAGTCTGCAAAAAAAACCACGTCACTGAGTACCTGGAAAAATAAATATTTTTATTTGCAGCTTTTCATATTATGAAGTTTCATCCACTGGTACACACACGTGCTTCTCAGATATACCCTTGTGTACACACGCAGTATGAACATTAAAAGAGGAGGCTTTGAAACTGATTGGTCATTTTGGTAATTTTACACCCTCAGCTATTAAACTAATGGCCTGAACAGCTGAATTTTCTTTGGGTTGACATGTTCTCAGACAGACTGTAAATTCAAATTATGAAGCAATTTTGATGCTCCCATTTCTTGTTCCTATTCAAATGTTTTAAACTGTTGATGTTGATTTATTAGGAGTTAAATAATCATTGCCAGAAAATAAGAGCCATGAAGTCCTTTTCACTCATATATTTTTTAAGCCATGGACTTTTTGACCATTACTGCCTTACAGTGACACCTTCTGGAAAATCTAGGAGGAAAGGGAAAGCTGCTCCACAGAGGAACAGAATATGTGTGGGTTGGGTGTGAATCAACACAGAGCAGCTTTGGAGCACTCAGTCCTGGCAGATTTTTGATGTTAAAATACCCATGCAGTGTTATAGCCATCCTACAGCTTCAGCTCTCTTTAAGAAAGTTAATCTATAGCTAAATCATTAATCTGGTCATATTTATTTTCTTCCACAAAAGAGTACTCAATTGTAAGGTGGTAGTAGTATCACACTCTTAGCATTTCACAGAGGTAAAAGCAAATAAAACTAGAAGAAATTATTTTTGTTAGATAAAAAATTATTCTATTTCAAGTTCTCTCTTAAAATACTGCTGTGTGTTGAAAGGGACACATGTAAATACTAAAAGTCTTTAAGGGAGAATAATAGTTGAAGTACACAGACTTCTACCTTCATTAGGCAAGCAAAACAGAAAAAAAATGCTCAATACCCATTAGAGAAGAATAACAGAATATTTGAAAATATATTTTCCATTTCTAGACAACAGTTCAGCTGCTGACAATCCACTGTCATGGCACAACTCCCAGTTTCATCCACTGTTCCCTCAGTGTTTAACTCAGAAGGGACTTATGCCAGCATCAAGGGTAGTTCCTGGTCCCGCTCACAATACCCTGTCACAAGATCAGCTTTGTTGCATCCCTCTATACTTACAAACAAGAAGGGTTTTGAGGTTGGTTGCCATCTAAGCAAATAAAGGTTTTACAAGTGAGGTCTGGGATCTGGGCATGGCCATGTTCGGTTCGTTAGCAGCACTACTCTGAAGAATAGCTTATGCAGGAATGACAGAGGAGTAAAGACAGTTTATTATAAAAAGCTGAAATCTAACTGAAAGCAGAGCCCTAGGCCCCCACAAAGAGTACAGCAGGATGATTTTCCAAATTCTCAGCTGTGGATGTCACAAGCAGGAACTCCAAAATGTCTCAACATCCTTACTCACGTTGTCACTGATGACCCCAGTACCATGAGTACATATTGTATAACAGTGCTAGCTGTAAATTTCCAGCTCATTAGTTAGTATACGTAAGCATGAAATCAGCACAGCCATACTGATTTAAACCAGATGAGGGTCTGACCTTTAGTTTGGACACAGGATCGTGTGGGAGAGGAGATTGTATTATATGGGAAAGAGCCATTACAACTATTAAAACAAAGTAGTTCAGGTGAGCTCAGCTGTACTTGTAGGGGACTGAACCTTGTGCCCAAACTCACCAGGCTGGCTGGCATTGACAATATGCTGAGTGAGGCTACCGCCAAGCCCTCACCCCTGAGAGACAGGGCAGGCTGGCATCATGGTGTGGTAAACCCTGGTCCAATCCTGCACCTAGGATGGGCTGTTCCCAGACGGACCTGTCATGGGGACATCCCAGATCTCCAGAGCAGTTCGGGCTGTTGACCCATCTGGTCCCAACATGGAACCAGCACATGGCCAAAACCTGCATTCAGTCCTAAGAAACAAGAAAATCATCCCAGTGCTGCCAGCAAGAGAGGACTTCAGTCTTCAGGAGTCTTCTGATTTTACAGCACAGATCTTCCCAATGCCCATTAGCCCAACTATTCTTTTCTTTCCAAAGGCTTCCATTATCTTTTGTGTTTTGGTAGTTCCTTTTTCTGATTCCATCTGAGATAGGACTTTACCAGTCTCCAAAATAAATTGTACTTAGAACACAAAAAGTGGTCAGGGAGACTTTGCTATGCAGGTGCACTTTCCAGAAAAAAAGAGGAGAAAACTCCATGTAACAATAAAAAAAAGGCTGATCACAGATTTGGTCTAAAAGTCATTAAATTTCCAGACCTGTGATTTCCATCCCTTAGAATCCATTTAGTTAGATCCTTCCGCCTTATCCAAAAGGTGAGGTCCTCAGATAACAAACGCCCGGCAGCCGGAGGTTTCAGAAATACCAGGTACTGTAGGATTGCAATAAAGCAAAGAGTAGTCGACCCTAATTTTATTTCTATATATATCTAACCTCATTATATCTGTGTTGTTATTACAAAGGCTGTGCCCTCTTGGACCCACCTATTATGAAGGAGGTCACAAAGTTAGATACAGAATCATAGAATCGTTTGTGTT